>NC_136484.1:22554528-22559528 GCF_053919585.1 Euprymna scolopes | reverse complement strand
TCGAATAACAAACTAGAGACGGGTAAAGTGGAGGAAAGACACACAGAGAAAGATAGACAGATAGCAAGAGAAAGAGAGGAGGAAGATGAAGAGTTTCATTCTGAACTTTACAAGGGTCTCAACAGGTCAAAGTGAAACCTTACTCATAAGAGTTAAATACGTGGACATCCAATGCATCATGTTTCGATTTAAATTTTTATCCACCAATATTTCACTGAAGTCATTGAAGGTTTTGAACTTAAATAAACTTAAATCTTTCTGTGACTTTTTCGACACCCCGTACAAATCATGGGAGGTCAAGTCCCCCACTCTATATCTGTGCCTAAATCAAAACGCGGATTCCATGAACAAAGCTTCTTTCTTAGAACTGCACGCCTGTAGAACTGTGTTCCGTCTGCATGCTTCCCACCGGACTACAACTTGGATGTCTTCAAGTCCAATATTAACAAATTCTTAATTCCTAATGAACCGCCCCCTTAAGTAAACACCTCATCAAATCTCCACACTAACGTAATGTACTTGCAATAACCCTTATCCCTGAGTGGCTTCCGGGCCTTGATAAGTGGTGATCACTGTGTAAAAAAAAAAAAAGTCGTTTATAATGGGACTCGCAGGTTGCACACAATTAGCTCCATAAAAACACTTTCACTCCAAGTGGGCTTATCATAATGTATCTAAACAAAATTCCGAGAAAGATAGATAGTCCTTTCTTCTTGATCGTTACATCTCCCTTAAATATTCACGGATATTTTATGTGGTACAGCATTTGCGTGTAAGCGAGGGGCGATCAATTAATTGGATTGATGATATTTTCAAGACTTATAATTCTGTTTTTATTTCATCTTGTTTGTGTTTAGTAAAAGTTTCTTGAATATATGGATTTATTCACGCATTCAATACTTTTCTTTAAGATTTCCCTTCTTTACAAAATTGTAGTGCACTATACGGCATCAGTCTTGCATTTAGTTCACTTTTACTGTGCCTTCATTTTACTGATACCGCATCATGAATTGCTGCAAAATTAAACTGAACCCAATATATCCGATAGTTGCCAAACCGTAAGTAATAACAAAAGAGTTGTTAATTTACAGTTCGCCGCCTTTAAAAAAACAAGTTTTAAATTGCTGGTACTTTAAAGATAAAACATGACCATAGATTTTTAACTATTTATGAATCTAAAATCTGTAGGTTCTCCCACGAGTTTATTTGTTACCTTGATAAAAATAGATGCACATATCATATTGGGTTTATACGGCTATAAAAAAAATAAAACATTAATAACCTCTATAACTAAATATTTAGAGGGTTTTTTTTTATCAGAATCAGTGATTGTATCAGAAAATATATATATATATATATTTAGTAAGTTGTTAGTTAGGAAAATATTTATGGCAATTAAGCTACACAGAATATTCTGCGTGTTATTCTCGTGAGAATTTTGTAAGCCTGAGGAATTCTAACGAGAATGAAACGCTGAATATTCTGTGTAGCTTAATTGCCATATATATTTTCATAAGTTACTACTTAGCTCTACCAATGTATTGGGCACTCCTGAAGTAAATCCAGAAAAATGTACGTGTAAAATTATATCCTCGTATAATTATTTGTGTGATTAAATTAAGTAATCATATATATATATATATATATATATATATATAGAGAGAGAGAGAGAGAGAGAGAGAGAGAGAAAGAGAGAGAGAGAGAGAGAGAGAAAAAGAGAGAGAGAGAGAGAGAGAGAGAGAGAAAGAGAGAGGATGTGCGTGGGCGTGTGTTTGCAAATAAAACTATACATACAAATGAACAATAATATATATATATATATATATATATATATATATATAGAGAGAGAGAGAGAGAGAGAAAAAGAGAGAGAGAGAGAAAAAGAGAGAGAGAGAGAGAGAGAAAGAGAGAGGATGTGCGTGGGCGTGTGTTTGCAAATAAAACTATACATACAAATGAACAATAATATATATATATATATATATATATATATATATATATATATATATATATATATATCACAGCACTATATAAAAACAGTAGTTTTTTAATAGCACATAAATTTGTGGAGAAATAGATGAGGGCGCAAGTAAATTTTTTCGTTTTTTAATTACATGAATTGGTTAGCCTAAATGTATCTGGAGGAAAAACTTGATCAAGTATTAAAAATAATTTTGTTCATGTGTTTTAAGGGATGTGGTGTTTGATCAACACTTCTGAGGAACAATGATTTAATATTTTTTTGTTTTTAAATCTTCGAAACAGTGTTTTATGATAAACAACCTATGATCCCTTTAATAACATTTGTACTATTGTTTGTTCATGTAAGTAAAAGACATTAGAAATACAGGAGATTAATTGAATTATTGAAAAAATAATCTTTTAATGAACGAGATTTTTTTTTTGATAGTTCTAAAAGTTTTAAAGAAACTTCCAAGAATATATATATATATATATATATATATATATTCTTGGAAGTTTATATATATATATATATATATATATATATATATAAGGAACTTTGTGTGTTTGTGTGAGTGTGTGTGACTTGTGTGTATATGGTGTGTGTGTGTGTGTGTGTGTGTGTGTGTGTGTGTGTGTGTGTGTGTGTGTGTGTGTGTGTGGTGTTAGGTGGTCCTATATAGACTTGGAAACGGCTGGGCTTATATTTTTGAAATTTTACACATAGTTATTTTATGAGTCTAAAAGTGTTCTTACGTAGGTTTTCTATCGGGATGGTTCTGATAAATAAAGAAAATCGATAAGCGAATGAATTCGATTAAAAGAGGAATTTCGATTTTGACCAAAGTTTACAATTTTATAAAACAATTTTATACAACAATTTTATATCGCAATTGCATATGAGAAATTTTATCACCGCAAAAGCAGAAAAGCTCAGCATGTAACATCAACAGTAGGTCCTTTTATAAGACAGAGGCGCGTTCGAAATGAATGTTTCTTTTTGGAGCACAATTGAAACATTATAACTGACTTTTGCGATTTGAACTTTCAGTGAAACCATTATTTAGGGATAATTTTATAAAATAAAGAATAGATTCTCTACAATGCAAGGTATTCGGGACCAATTCACTGTGGGAGACATTAGAAGATTACTTCTGGTACACTGTGTGGGAGGATGGTACTGAAGCAGGCAATCAATCAATTTTAGAGAAGTAAACGTGCTCGGATAAATAAATTTACCCGTCCTTTGACGATGGCCCTGTCGGTGGGGGCATTAGAATACGCCGACTGCCCCTCTGCAGAGGGTAAACGTCCCTCAATGGGGGTCCTGTATATGACCTTAAACTATATCCAGTGGTGAGGCCCTAGCTTGCGGGCTTTGGGGAGTGTGGAGCCACCCTTTGATTACCATTGCTCCCAGGTCCACTCTGACCCGGAGTGGTAGTACCTGTTAGGGTCCCACCTATGAGTTAAATAGAAATCGAAATGAAAACAACAAATATACTCTATTAAAAAAAATTTTCTTCAAAATTTTTGGATTCGGCATTAAATAACCCAAAAAGGGTTAATATGCCGTAAAACAAAAACAACCAACCAACCGTCCTTTGACGAGTGTTTTTCTAGATTATATATATATGCACAGATCAAGATATTAAAATCAGACTCTCACCGTCTTGATATTTACGCTTTATCTAAATGTTACTTTCAACTACATTTCTCGCGGTTAACCCTGGCCGCGCGATTTCTTTGCTAATGGACTCAGAGATGGCTTCGCGCCCGGGTTCGAATATCCTGACCGGCTGTAATCGTACCTCCTTTACTGATGATTCCCAAAACAATGAAACACTAGTGTATGTGAGTATTAAAAAAATAATTATAGTAATATTAATAATTATCCATATATAAATATATATATATATATATATATATATATATATATATATATATATATATATATGATGAAAATAATGGAAATAGTATTCCGACAAAATAGAGAAATAAAAAGGAACAAACCGTATTATGTGTTCATCAACGTTTCGTCTTTATTTCGAGACTTCCTAATAAAATAATAAATAATAAATAAAGACGAAACGTTGATGAATACATAATACGGTTTGTTCCTTTTTATTTCTCTCTCTCTCTCTCTCTCTCTCTCTCTCTCCATATATATATATATATATATATATATATATATATATATATATATATATATATATATATATATGGATGGATGGATGAATGCATGTATGAGTATGAACGTATGTGTGTATTTATGCATTAGCAACGGAACCCGACGTTGTTCGGGGTTTGAATGAGGATCAACAAATTTTTCACCCTCCAATACTTTTACTGTCATCGAAGTCGACAAAATGGTCCAGTTTTCAATCAGATCGATTGATTGATTGCTCTAGTTAGAGATCGAACCGAAAGAAAGATTCATCTGCCTCTCGACAGTTACTTAGTCAACAATACATTGTAGTGTACATTGCACTGTAGAGAATCTGTAAATTTTATAAGATTATTTAAAAATAATAGTTTCACTTAAAATCTAAAGCACAAAAGTCAAGTATCACGGTTCAAGTGTGCTCCAGACATTTATTTCCAGCGTTTTTATAATTTAAAAATAGAAAGACTACAACTTCTCGCATAAGCCTGACGTAAGTTATAGAAATGTATATGGCAATTAAGCTACATAGAATATTCTGCGTTTTGTCATGAGAATTTGTTAAGTTTATGCTTAAACCTGACGAATTCTCACGAGGATGAAAAGCGAAATATTCTGTAGCTTAATTGCCATATACATTTCTATAACTTACTACCTTGCTGTACTTATGTATTGAGCAATGGTGAAGTAAATATTGAATATATATATATATATATATATATATATATATATATAGTAAGTTATAAAATATATATGGCATTTAAGTGACATAGAGCTTAATTGCCATATATATTTTATAACTTACTACCTAGCCCTACCTACGTATTGAGCACTTTTGAAATAAAATATTCAAAGCTTACACATAAATTTATAT
>NC_136484.1:22532028-22552028 GCF_053919585.1 Euprymna scolopes | reverse complement strand
ACATCAGATTGACGATCAGATTGTTACGAGTTCGATCCTTGTTTAAAGATTAGCCATGCTGAAGGCGGGTGAAACTCAGAGACACGTGGCTATGGATAGCTTTTATGCACGAAAAAACGTTTAATAAATATTTGAATATAAAATATGCAAATGTTTAATAAATTACAGCAACATATACATGTATATATAGAGAGGTAAGATGGAGATATTCAGAAGGACTGAGAGACACGGAGGCATTACTTACGACATATTTAAAAATCTTAGATATTTTCTCCCTCTCTCTCTCTCTCTCTCTCTCTCTATATATATATATATATATATATATATATGTGTGTGTGTGTGTGTGTAAAATTATACATATATGTGTGTCTATCTAAGGAACGATTTCTATCAAACTTCTTTGTCAATTTTTGGTCAACAGACGTGAAACTTTCGATTTCAAGCTGTGGAACAAATGCGATTTCGTTTTTAGCGGAAAAAATAGCTGGTAAAAGGGTCAAACTTGAAATAAAATTGCACTTTCCACGCGTAAGTCGACTTAAAGTGCTCTTGTGCGCATGCTCAAATATACATTTGTACATTTTTCAAAGTTATTTTTTAAGCTTGTGTATGCGTATGAATATAGGAGAGATGGTATCGGATAATGCTGGCAGAACTATATGCATTGGTTTCGATTCTAGCCGACGACTCCGAAGTCATATTTTTTAAATTACTATTATATATTAAGTGCACTACAATAATCAATAAAGAACAGACTATGATAAGAATAAGAAATCTGAATGTATTAAAATATCATAGTTAAGCGTATTTATTACGACTGGACCACGTCGGGGGATATAAATTGGATACAATAAAATAATTAATAGATAATTGACTGTATTATTGTTTATAATGATAATAATGATAATAATAATAATAATAATAATAAATGAAGGAGCGTTACAGGGAATGAAGAACACCGAAGCTGCAGATCTACATGTTCTCCCCCCCCCATCATGCATCTCTCCATTGTTTCACCACCGTCCCTCCCAAAAAAAAAGTGATAACAAAGAGCCGAGAAGGGTCAAGGAGGATGGAAAGACCGAGGAGGGAGCACTGGCCAGACCTCCGCTGGACAAGTGCGAAGAGAACTGAGATCTTGAGGAGGCTTAGTGCTACTCAAATTCCAGTATAAACCAATGGCCACTGCCAGCGAGAAATCAATGGTAAGAGGCTGTTACGATGATGCAAATTTATTTGCAAATGCTATCGAAGGAGGAGGAGAGAGCTGGACGTCTGGGGAAACTTGTTGTCACTCAGCTTCCACAGGTCTCCAATCAGATCTTTTGCTGACTCGTGTGAAAGCTCCAGATGAGCCAAACACCTCTTAATAGAACGTATTCAACGACGGCGTAACAAATTGAATTATTTGTTGCACTGATATTGATAATAAAAGCTCACTTTTCTATTTTAAACTGAATACACATTTCTTATATACTTAGCTGTGAATATAACAGCGATTTCAAAAGTGATGTTTAATTTGCGTATTCCCTAAAAAATAAACTTTTCTTAATTCAATGTTCTCTTGTTTTCAAGTTGGGTGATTAGTTTCATTGCACTATTACGTGCAGTTCTATTTGTGAATATTTCTACATTGTTCAAGAATAGCTTTGGAGTTGCATTTGCAGTAAATATCTGTTTCTCTGTCCCTACCAAACTACTTGGTCAATTTTTGTTCACAGACTAAAAATTGATATATGAAGTATTTAGACTTGTGGAAAAAGATCTTGATTTTCTTTAATGCAACGAAAATTGCTGTTAAGTAGTCAAATTAATAAAAATTGGAACTTGGTAGACGTAATACGTATGTTCGACGAATCATGCGTAAATATACATTTATACGCTTAACTACGTTAATTTTTCATGTTTTAATATTCATGTATCGCAGCTAGACATACACCTTTTCTCAGCCGTGGATCGCATGTCGGGCAACGTGAAGGACATCGCGGACATAAGCATGGCTAAGTTGCTTAGAATAACGCAAAACCGGAGTCAATGGTGACGATTCGTGAAAAGTTCCACATTCGTCAAAGACAGACGGGTAATATATAGTATCCCTTCTGGTGTTGTCTTCCATCTTTACTATCCTTGGTCATTAAGAAAGAGGTACTTCTAGACTGAACCGGGTTTTTTTTTACGTAAATCGTTTCCATTCCGGATTACCACATTTTAGAGAGCTAGATTTTTTCTCCACATTAAAAAATCGACCTCGTATCTAGCTACCCTTGTGAAGAGGCCAGTTAAAAGAAACCGCATCTTTAGAATGAAAATATCAATATGATAAACACGGAAGAATGTAATGTCGAGTTTCAATTTGCAAATGCTCTGCTGGTGACGCTCCTTCGTGGAATATTTTCTCTAATAAATTAACCAACGTTCGTTTGATGAAACTGCCCCCTTCCTATTAAATTGGAATTCCAAAATGGTAATTAGTTTATTAGCACCGAACCTTCAAAAGATACAATAATATGTTCGTAAAATCGTTAATAACGATCATTAATAACAAGAAAGGCATACCTTCTAAACAAGTTAAAAAAAAAAAAAGAAACAGAAGTTAAATAAACCAAGGCCGTTCTTTATAATAAGCTGAGATTTAACATTTCGTTGGTTGTTGGTTGTCTTTGTTTTACGGCATATCAACCCCTTTCAGGTTATTTAATGCCTAATCCAGTTATTTTGAAGAAGATTTTTTTTATAGAATATATATTTTTTTTCAAGTCAGTTTCTATTTAACCCATAGTTGGGACCCTAACAGGTACTAGCACTCCGGGTCAGAGTGTATCTAGGAGCAATGGCAGTTAAAGGATGGCTCCACACTCCCCAAAGCCCGCAAGCTGGGGCCTCACCATCGGATATAGTTTCAGGTCATATCCAGGACCATTTAACATTTGGAATTTTCCCTATAACAGGCCGAAGTTTAACATTTAAAATTTTTTATTGTAGTCAATCAGAAATAAATTTTTTGAACAATTATAGGGACTAATAAGGTCTAAACAAAATGTAAATACGTAAATATAACATGATGCAACACATCTCAGGTTAAAACAGTACATGAGGTATGATGATCCCTTATGTACTATTTTAACCTGGTTCGACGTTTTTTAACTTCGGTGATTCAGCGGGAAATGGTGTGCCAACCTGATTATGCCGCCATATTTATGTTGAAAAATACGTTATAACAATTGCTCATACGGTTTTTATACGTTAAAGCAAATTTGCGCCTTATCAAAAGTTTCATATCATTCTGTAGAGTTTTGTTTGATATTGACAGCCTTATTTCTAAAGGAAATACTATTTTATTTTGATTTTTCTTTATTAAAAATGTCGTGTTGCAAAAAAGATATTTGACTAGAAGGCTTGCTGCCACACAAAAAAATAATAATCGCTCTCTCGGCAATATCAACCAAGCTCCAACCCCTGCCATATCGCCGCAATGATATACACCTGTGTCTGTTGTACAAGTAATTTGATCGGATTTCTTTTGATGAACTCATACCAATTGTACAACCCTCGACGTGCATACCCCGACAAACCTGATCAGAAATAAATATCAATCCCACATATAAGACCTTGGTCAATGTAAGGGCAACCCTTCATACCAATTGTCACTATCCAGCTACCCTACTCCCCGGGGAGTTGGCCCCCATTTCCCCTTCACTCCTCACATTAAAAATCGGCCTTGTGTCTTATTTGCTCGGTGGAGGAGGAACTAAATACCCTTTTCTTGACCTTTTGGCCAAAATCAAAGTTTTTTATTCATTGTTGATTTTCACTGTATTTTTAACATGAATAAAGGATTTAATATCTCAAAGTGTAGTATCTGTTCCGGCAGATACTGCAAGAAAAGACCATATGTGGGGGCAACTCCACATATAAGACCTTGGTCAATGTAGGGGCAATCCTTCATACCAATTGTCAGTATCCTGATACGAAAGCTTTTATTTCTCTAGATTAAGCACCATCTTTATATTAATAGGATAGCGTGTTTATTTATTTTGTGTGTCACGCTTACATCCGAGTGACTGTCGTTTAATTGTTATGCATTTCTATTTCTTTTCGTAAATAATTTTACCAAGAATTCTTCATAAGTTTTGGTTTCGGTTTCGATTATAGCTGATGACACTTCAATCATCTACTTTTTTTTAAATAAATCATTTTATCAAGAATTCTTTATACGTTTTGGTTTCGGTTTAAAATTTGGCTGAAGAAACTCAAGCTATATATATATATATATATATATATATATATATATTCATAGTTTTTTTTTTATTTTGGTTTTGATTCAAGTTAATGCACCCAAGTCATATGGATATTTTTTTTTTTTTTTGAAATCGAAACTTTATAACATAAAAATCGATAGAACATTAATTCTATAATATTAATAAGTTTTGGTTTCGGTTTTGATTATAGCTGGAGGCATTAAAATTATATATATAAACATGTGTTTTTTTTTCATGAGTTTTGGTTTCAGTTTTGATTCAAGCTGATGCACCCAAGTCATATGGATATATTTTTTTTTAATTTTGAAATCGCAACTTTATAATATATAAAAATCGATAGAACATTAATTCGATAATAATATATACGAAATCTGCATGATATTAAAATATCATATTTAAGCGTACTTTACGACCAGGCTACATCGGGCGTCCCTAGCTTAGATAACTAATTTTGCAGTTTTAACAAAAGAGCTGGCCAAGATCAAAGTGTAGTGTCTGTTCTTCAGATGCGGCACTTCCATTTCTCGTTCTCTTTCAGTGGAGGAGAAATCCTTCACGACTGAGACAATTTTTATTTTTGTACCTTTTCTCCACGTTAAAAAACGACCCTGGTGTCTAACTCCGTCCCGTGGGGAGGCATTGTAAATAGGTACAATAATATCAGAACGTCTCCATTTATGCTGAACATTTACAGAATATCAACATCAATATATCACATATGAATGAGTCCCCTGTGGAATTTCCACAGACCTCACCAGTGTTTCATTATTAGTTATGAATGAAAAACTCAGCATTGTCATTTTAAATAACATGTGTTCTCTTAACCTTTTTGTGATGAGTGTTGTCCTAGCTTTTATTGTTCCAGCAGTAGTTTGCCAACATTCTAGGGTCCCATTTTCTTTTAAGACGTCTCTTTATCACTGAAATATCCTGATGGAATCTTTCTCCAGGTTCATTATTCACATCGCTAAGATTCTCTGAAAATTCTTGAAAGTGACAGTTTTGCAAAATACTGTACCTAATTCGACAAAAAGTTCAGAAATGGATTTACTACGCCATTATGCATATAAAAATGGCCACAAATTTTCTGTACTTATTAGAGTTTTGCACGGAGCTATTTAATGAGAATTAAAATTTGGAACGTTTTATTATAGACAAGATGGCCAATGTGTAAGAAAATAATTTAACTGCGTACACTGCCTTCTCATTGTTTCGAGATTTCATTTTGAAAGACAGTTTTAATTCATTGAATTTATTTCCGGTTCTGTAGTATAAACACAAACTGCATATTTTTTTTTTATTTTTTCATTACATTTTCACCCCAAACAAGGCACATTGCCACTTTGGTGTAGGTATTCTACCAATGATACCGTATGATCTAATTTTCCTGAGGAGACCCTCATGCCATGCCCTGTCAAAAGCCTTAGATATATCTAGAGCTACCGCTCTGCCCTCCCCCGCTTTGTCCAGTGAATGGTATATACGTTCAGAGATTACAGTTAGGATGTCCGCTGTGGAACGGGTTTGTCTAAATCCATATTGTTTGTCAGTCAGAAGTTTAGCATCTGTAAGGTGATGGACTAGAGCATGGTCAGGGGCAACAACTACTGGGGTACTATGTAGAGATTTGGGCAGCAAGATGTCGGTTCACGTTACACTTGAACTTCTGCACGTCAGTACTGTTGGGGAAGCAGGGACCTAGAATGGAATTCCAGAGTTTGGCGGTTCTGGGGAAGAAACTATTGGAGTAAAAAGATCTTTTACATCTAGGGATCTCTACAGTGTGGGGGTGGGATTTAGCAGCCTGTCGGGTTTGTCGAGGGTGCTCACGTCGTGGGGGCACAAGTGATTGCAGTTCGTCAGAGCATTCACCACTAAAATACTTGTAGAAAAGGCAGAGGGATGCAACATTTCGTCGATGGGACAGAGGCTGAAGCTTAGATGCCAGTTCAGGACCTATCAGGTTTGCGACTCTCTTTTGAACCCTGTCAAGGAGCGAGAGACTAGTAGCAGATGCACCAGCCCAGATGTGACAGCAATACTCCATACATGGGCGAATGGTGGCCTTATAGAGGTACAGGATACTTTCGGGTGTTAGTAGTTGTCTAGCACGGTAGAGAGAGCCCACCTTTCTTGCAGCGGCCCTGGCAATGCCTTCAATGTAATTGTTCCAACTCATGTTTCCTGTGAACGTTAGGCCAAGGAGTTTGAAAGATGTACTCTCAGATAAAGGGTCGTTGGCCATTGCTATAGGTGGTAGAGAGGGTTTCCTGTAATTACTGAATGAAACCAGTTTAGTCTTGGCGGCATTGAACGCGACCAACCACTTTAGTCCCCATTCCACCACTGATTGAAGGTTCTCCTCTAGTGTTTCTGCCATTTCTTTAGAAATGTGTTCATTCGTCTTCCTGTCGTGCCTGACATAGAGTGTAGTGTCATCAGCATATATACCCATCTCAGAGGCAATTTTGTCGCGGAGGTCATTTATGAATATTAGGAACAATAGGGGTCCAAGGATAGAACCCTGGGGCACCCCCGCATTTATATTATATTGTTTAGATGTACGACCATCGAGGACAACCTGGATTTTTCTCTTATCTAAGAAGGATTTAATTATGTTAAGTATTCTACCAATGATACCGTATGATCTAATTTTCCTGAGGAGACCCTCATGCCATGCCCTGTCAAAAGCCTTAGATATATCTAGAGCTACCGCTCTGCCCTCCCCCGCTTTGTCCAGTGAATGGTATATATGTTCAGAGATTACAGTTAGGATGTCCGCTGTGGAACGGGTTTGTCTAAATCCATATTGTTTGTCAGTCAGAAGTTTAGCATCTGTAAGGTGATGGACTAGAGCATGGTTAATTAAGGTCTCAAATCTTTTGGCAAAAAGTTGGAGGAGGCTAATGGGGCGATAATTTGATGGGTCAGTCCTTTCGCCAGAATTCTTGAATACTGGTACAACAGAAGCAGTTTTCCAACAGCCCGGAACGCAAGCTTCATTAAGGCATTTGTTGTAGAGTTTGGAGAGAACTGGAGCTACTTCGGCTGAGCACTTTTTTTATAGCACAGCTGGGATGAGATCGGGTCCACATGCTTTTGAAGTGTCAAGGTAATAGCATGCACCTGAGAAGGGGTGAATTTCATATCGTCTAGCGTGGCGTCTGTCCGCATAGGAAAGTCGGGTAGGGGGTGGTTGGAAGGGTCCAGTGTGGAGTTTGAGGCAAACCGACTGGCAAGCATGTTAGCCTTGTCGGTTGCTGAGGAGACAACCTCGTGATTATTGGTTAGTGGGGATTTGGATTATAATTTTGATAATGTATTGTTAAGAGTCAAAATTAACTTTTATTAAGAGCTAATTTCCACCATTGCCTCCGTTCAGTCTGGAAAGACAAAGGATACTCCTTATAGGGGTAATTGCGCATATAATTGTGACGCAAAGGTTGCGCAATCCCAACCACACCTCTCCTGAATCAGTACTATTTGAGTCCAGTCGCAAGGAGAAATCCAGGAAGACTGGAAACAATGCCGAGATAAGCAGAGAGCACATACAGTAACCCAATTAGTACTGACCTGGTTCGACGTTTTTTAACTTCGGTGATTCAGCGGGAAATGGTGTGTCGACCTGATTATACCGCCATATTTATGTCGAAAAATACGTTATAACAATTGCTCATACAGTTTTTATACGTTAAAACAAATTTGCGCCTTAGCAAAAGTTTCATATCATTCTGTAGAGTTTTGTTTCATATTGACAGACTTATTTCTAAAGGAAATACTATTTTATTTTGATTTTTCTTTATCAAAAATGTCGTGTTGCAAAAAAGATATTTGACTAGAAGGCTTGCTGCCACACAAAAAAATAATAATAGCTCTCTCGGCAATATCAACCAAGCTCCAACCCCTGCCATATCGCCGCAATGATATACACCTGTGTCTGTTGTACAAGTAATTTGATCGGATTTCTTTTGATGAACTCATACAAATTGTACAACCCTCAACGTGCATACCCCGACAAACCTGCTCAGAAATAAATATCAACCCCACATATAAGACCTTGGTCAATGTAAGGGCAACCCTTCATACCAATTGTCACTATCAAGTTACCCTACTCCGCGGGGAGTTGGTCCCCATTTCCCCTTCACTCCTCACATTAAAAATCGGCCATGCCCCTAATTTGCTCGGTGGGAAAGCAAATAAATACCCTTTTCTTGGCCTTTTGGCCAGGATCAAAGTGTAGTATCTGTTCCGGCAGATGCTGCAAGCTATGACTAGCTATGACTAGCAAAGACCAGATGTGGGGGCAACCCCACATGCCTGACCATTAACCAGCTCCCATTTCCCACCTCTCGGGAGCTGGTCCCCTTTTTCCCTTCCCCCTCCCTTCACTCCTCACATTAAAAATCGGCCTTGTGCCTAATTTGCTCGGTGGGGGAGCAAATAAATACCATCTGTTCTTACTACATGCTGTACTTATTGTGATATAAAGTGGGGGATCACTTTTCTGTATTAATTTAATATAAAATGATCTCCCACTTTACAGCCAGTCAGTCTCAAAGCCAATCAAGTCATTCTCCAGATCATTCAAGTTGTTTTTGAAGGATTCCAGTTATTTTTTAAGCATTCAAGTTATTCTTCAGGTCATTCAGTTCATCCTTAGGTTCATTAAAGCCATTCTAAGTCATTTACTTTTTATTTATTTATTTAAGTCATTTCAGCCCATTTTTCGGTCTTTTTAGTTTATCTTTAAGAATTTCATGTCAATCCTACGTTCACGAATTCTTTCATTACACGAGAGTACGCAACTAATGGCTATCGGCCTTGTTTTTATTCAGCTAAATAAAGTCCTTATTTGTAAAGTGTCACAATGACGTGGTTGTTAAATATTTGTAAACAGTTTTTTCACTCGTTTGTCGAAATTATTTAAAAAAATATATAGATTCATGTTTTAGTCGAAAAAAGTTTTCCGTTAAATTTCTTCAAAACACACTAACGAAAATGCATTTTACTTTTTAGGCAATTATGAGTGAACGAGCTTAAAAATTTGGACTAGAGAAGAAAATAGAAAAAGCGCTTAATTTAGAATTTTAAGAGAGGGATCAGTTTCGTATATGAATTTAGTGTAAAATGATACCGACATTTTTGGTCCATTCTAGCGGTAAATTACTTTATTGATTTATTGTTCTGTAGAATAAATTCGCGAGGTTTCCCCACTTTTAAGAGAGGGTTTCGCTTTTAGGCGATTATGTGTGGCCTTCCTACTCGGGCATAGCGTTCGTTATAAAATATTGATTAACTTCTCTAAACAGTTAGAATAGTCAAAAACAAGGAGACCATTTTAGGTGTTATATATATGAAATTTTTTCATGATTCTAAATTCTAAAATGATTTTTCATTGTTTTCCTTTTCTACAAGGTTCATTTTTCAGCCGTATTCAATTAAAAGCCTTAAAAGTACTCGTCGTTGACTTGGTTCTAAAACAGCCCACAGAAAATAGACTCTGATTTATGAAAGTATGATAGGTTATGAAAAGCAAGGGTTATCAAGAGATAGCTTCGAATTTGGAGGTATCAAAACCAAAGCAAAATATGATGAAAGTAAAAATAAAATAGATAAACTCAGTAATTTATTATACCATACCTGTTCACACTGAAACACTTATCACAATATTCTGTGGATCTATATAAAAAAAAAACTTGTTAAACTTTGTGACATATTTCCATTCTATGGAGGTCAGGCGCGAACGAATTTTATTATAAAATATTTCTTCAAACTGAAACCTAATTATCAAAGTAAACTTACGCAGATAGATATGAAAAGTCTTTATTAAAGTTCAAGCCTATTTCCATTCTATGGAGGCCAGGTGGGAACGCAGACCCCACAATTTTATTATACCATCCCTATTTAAGTTAAAACATACTTATGTACATCTATATCACTTGTAAAACACTTGTAAAAGTTCTTTTTTGAATTTTAACATTTTTTATTTCCATACTTTGTGGACCAGGCGTGAACGCAGACCCCACAATTTTAATGAACCACCGTGCTGCCAGATCAACGATATCCATTCATGTGTCGCGATACATCTTCTATCATTATATGTAATGAGTTTTTTAAAATAATCAACCATATAGGAGCCTATTCGTGACCACAACAACCCACCCACCCAAACACACACACACAAACACACGCATTCAGCTTTATATTACAAATATAAGAGAGATGTGCTTGTATGTGCGTGTATGTTTGTTTATGTATATACGTGAGTGTTTGCGTATATATATATATACATACATATGTGTATACATACGTATATATGTATGCATATATGTGCGTGTGTGTGTGTGTAATATAAATATTAAAAATAATTATAGTAATAATTATATATATATAATTATTACTTTAATTATATTTAATATTTTCCTACACACATATATATATAATGAAATATTTAAAATAATAAGTAATTATATACACACACACACACACACACACACACACATATATATATATATATATATATATATATATATATATATATATATATATATATATATATATATATATACATATATTAGTGTTGGGACGCTTGTTCGGAGAATCGAGAATCAAAAATTCAGAACATTTGGAGTATCAGAATCTGAAAAAATTATGCCTATATTCCGTTGCCCAGAACGATTCTTTTTCTTGTTTTAATTCGCATGCCTTTGGTAAAAAAATGTATTTTCCGCAGTTTGTATGAATGAGGAATCGATAAATATTGATGACTAGTAAAATTAATATTGATAAGCCATTCTTACAAATGTATTTTTACGTTTACAAAAATATATTACATAGGTTTTTGGCGGTAATCCGAACCGCACATAAAAAGACTTTCTGTATTTAGTAATTTAAAACGTATCAGAATGGAAAATTGGTGCGGGGTCGGAAATTTAGAACAGAATCGATGATTGTACTGGCACTGTACAAATACGAGAATAGTCCCATTACTTATATATATATATATATATATATATATATATATATATATATATATATAAATATATATATGTATGTATGTATGTATGTATGTATAAAATAAAAATTACAATTAAATTTACCGAAATATTCCAAGATGGTAAAACTAAAGTATATTATAAATATTACAGAATTAATATTTATAAAGTAATCTCAACTAGATGTAAAAGCTTAACAAAACCAAATAGGAGATAACAGCAAATAGTTAATAATTACAAAGTGTTTTTTAACATATTTTTATTTCTGTTTGCTTACTATATTGTCCAATTTCTACTGTACATTCTTTAACACTTATCCTCGAGTGGTCTACTGGTCTTGATAAGTGGTGATACCTATGTAAACACACACACACGCCCACACCCACAGATATATATATATATATATATATATATATATATATATATATATGTATCACAACTTTATATATATATATATATATATATATATATGTATCACAACTTTATATATATATATATATATATCTGTGGGTGTTACGTGTGTGTGTCTTTACATAGGTATCACCACTTATCAAGGCCAGGAGACCACTCGAGGATAAGTGTTAAAGAATGTACAGTAGAAATTGGACAATATAGTAATCGTTAGTAATGGAAATTCGGTAAATTCGTTAACTTGTATGGAACGGCTTATGAAGAACTTGTTTACGTTTGACTTGAAGACAACCATGTTGTAGTCAGCTGGAAAGCAGGAAAACGGAAGACAATTCCATAGGCGTGCAGTTCTAAGAAAGAAGCTTTGTACATTGAATCCACGTTTAGGTTTAGGCACAGATAAAGAGTGGGGGAAATTATTGATAGTGTTTTTAACTAGACGGGTGTTTCTTGCGAAAGTTTGGCGTGTATACATTTATATATATATATATATATATATATATATGTGTGTGTGTGTGTGTGTGTGTGTGTGTGTGTGCATATATATACATATATATTTGTGTGTGCATATATATATATATATATATATATATATATGACCACTTCATTTAATCACATAAATTAATATAGGAAAGTATAATTTTATGCGTAAATTTTAAGTATTTACTTCAACAGGGCTCAATACATAGGTAGAGCTGGTAAGTTATAAAAATATATATGCCATATATTTTTATAACTTACTATATATATATTTATTTATATATATGTATATATATTATATATATATATATATAGTTATATGTATAGGTATATATATACACATACATATATATATATATGTGTAAGTATGTGTGTGTATATATATATATATATATATATATATATATATATATATATATATATGAACGCGCGTGTGTGAATGATGCTAAATTTAGCAGAAGCTGTTAATTTTCAGATTTGCCCATATTTTATATTTAAATCTAATATTTTTTCTCAATATACGTCCTATTTTTCTAATATTACGCAATTTCTTTGTTTACTTACGTGTAATTTTTTAATGAAAATCAAACACCTTTAAATTCGATAATGAAATACCTTATTTGTAAAGCGTAAATTAAAAGATGTAAAGACTGATATTATTGTAGAGTAATACCCTTAACTACCTCTTCGAAATTAGATTGTATAGTTTCTTCGACGATTTCGTGTTATTTTCTTTGTGGGAAAAAAATGGTGGAAAGAAAATACAAACACAAAAATAGTAAATAAATTTTTCTATTTAAAAATATTTTTAAGAATTAATATTTTCGCATATAAATGTAACGTTTAGCGTTTAAATCTTTTTTTTTTATAGATCATAAATAAAATTCTGTGCGTTATATTTTATATTTTAAACAATTTTATGTCATTTTACGAACTTGAGACTCGGATTTAATGTTAGTGGTGAAAATGTTTTAGTTAACATCGCCTTAAGAAGTTAGAATGCATAAGGAATTGGGGCTCATTTTACGTAAAATTTATATACTAAAATAATCTCACATTTAAATTTTCAATTTTTTTTTTTTATTTTGGTGGGGGTTGTGTGTGTACATGCTTTTATATATATGCATATATATGTGTATGCATATATATATGCATCTATATACACACAGGCAATTAACTGTATATATAGTTGCTTGAAACTGTAGATCGACATTTAATAATGTTAATGCCTTTATAAAGGCTTAATTTCACGTAAGCATCGTTGCAGTCGACGGGGGCCCTGCGGTTATGTCCAAGGAGATCGTGATGCCTTCGTGTGCGAGGTTCCAATTTTAAAACCAGCTGCAATCGTAACTGATTCAGGCACTCTGATGAGTTGTAGACGACGAAACACGTTCAGTGGATAATTATATTTTTTAAAACAATATATATATATATATTTCTGTAGAAATATATTTTCTTATAATATATAACAATCCTTATTTAAGAAGTTCAATGTAATTACAGAGCAATTTAGTGAATAAGTGACAAAGAACTATAATCCAAATTTCATGATGTTGACCATCTTATAATTTATTCCTTTATATTCAGTTGACATTTACAATTATATATATATATATGTGTGTGTGCACGCGCGTGTGTGTGTGTGGTTTATGAATGTGTTTTTATCTAGAGAATTCAATAAGTTTAACTTATAACTTTCTTATTGACAATTTAAATGCTTCGTAATCTCTTCAAAGTATTGAAGGATTGCTAATTATTATTTTATTGACTATTATTCGATATATATATATATATGTGTGTGTGTGTGTGTGTGTGTGTGTGTGTGTGTGTGTGTGTGTGTGTGTGTGTGTAAATAAAAAGTTGAAGGTAAATGTCGGAAATTAATAAAATTACGGGAAATTTATTTTTCAACAAGGAATACAAAATTTAAAAATTATTTCATTAATCCGTGAATTTTCAACAAATGGCTCATCTCATCAGGGGAAACGTTTTTAGCAGAATAAAATTTAGAAATGGTCATAAATTTTGCTATTTAGTATATATATTTAAAAACTAAAAAGCCTGGATGAAAAAAAAAGCAAAGATTGAAAAATCGCTCCATCTCGTATCTTGAGCATTTTTATCTGATTGGGATTGTCTTATAAATATTGATATTAATATTTGTATAGACGTTGATTTTACAGTATTATACAAGCTGTAATCTTCTTCTTTTTTTTTACATAGGCATCACCACTTATCAAGGCCAAGAGGCCACTCGTGGATAAGGGTTAAAGAGTGTACAGTAGAAATTGGACAGTATAGTAACCGTTAGTAATGGAGATTCGGTAAATTTGTTAACTTATATGGAACGGCTCATCAAAAACTTGTTTACGTTAGACTTGAAGACAACCATATTGTAGTCAGCTGGAAAGCAGAAAAACGGAAGACAATTCCACAGGCGTGCAGTTCTAAGAAAGAAGCTTTGCTTATGGAATCTACGTTTAGGTTTAGGCACAGATAAAGAGTGAGGGAAAACTAGTGATAGTGTTTCCTGCTAGACGGGTGTTTCTTGTGAAAGTTTGGCGAGGGGGGACCATAGAATGGAGCTCAGCCATAAGTCCTTTCTAGCAGATCCTGTCCAGATATGGCAATAGTACTCCATCCTTGGACGTACCTGGCTCTTATATAGATAGAGAATTGCATCAGCAGTGAAATATCTACTGGATCGATAGAAGGATCCCACCATTTTTCTAGCGGCCTTAGCAACGGATTTAATGTATGTGTTCCATTTAAGATCAGGAGTAAAGGTGAAGCCCAGAAGCTTGTCAAAACATGAGGCCTACCCAAGACGAGAGCCATTCATTTCAATTGATGCCGGATGGGGATCAGATGATGATGTAAAGATAAAATCTGAAAGTATTCAAAAATTTCAGTTATACATATTATATATATATATATATATATACATATATATATATATATATATATATATATATATATATATATATATATATATATATAGTCTTCATTTGTTTTTACATAATCAGTAATATGTTGCTACATTCATGAGCATGTTACGGTCAGTTAGTTACCAGTAACTAGAAACCTCTCCAAGCGATACAGCTTATACGAAAGCAAACTTTGTTTTCATATCAGCTTTATCGCCTGAGGAGTATGCAGTATGATATAAGTGTGTGTGGGGTGGGGGGTGTTTGCATGGATTACTAATTAAATGATCATTACGAGTTTGGGAACATATGTGCTAGGCTTAAGAGGGATCATGTGTATTGTATTAAGTTCGATTCACTTTTATGCCACTGTAGCAAAGAGGGCAAAGATGAGTGTAAGAAGTTCTTTTTTGAGAACATTCAAAGTCTGGCCGGGGAGGGGGGGGGGGCTCATTCCGATTCTAATATGTATCTGATATGCAAGAAATTGCATTAAATAATTATTAAACGGCAATTTTAACGCCATTCGTTGTGTATTGCTTTCTGCTTGAGATCAAAATACAAATTTTAGACAAAATTGCTAAAAGGAAAATGATTGATTTTGATAAAAATTGGATTAAGGATTATAGATATAAGACTTAGTAGCTTACTTTGATTTTTATTTTCGTAGGTGGGCATAAATTTTGCGCAAAAATATTCTGTTCAGCGATTGTTTTTCTCGCCAAATACTCATCCATAGATGAGTACATATATATATATATATATATATATATATATATATATAAGAGAGAGAGAGAGAAAGAGAGAGAGAGACAGACAGACAGACGGACAGAGATTGAAAATTGGTACATTTAAGCAGCATTTTTTCTTTCCAGCAGACATTATTAAATACAACGGAGATACGTTGCTTTATGATCTTTTGTATATATTTATTTATTTTTTCGATTTTCCGTATAATCTTTTTCATATAAGAATCGAAATTATTAATTTCCATTGCTTTCATGAGCACTTTTGATTCGACCGCGAATCATCTTCCGTTGAAATTCATGGAATTGATGTAACATGAAAGTAGTCAAGTGAAAAATAGAATATACAAGAAATTGTATCGACCATTGACGTAATAAAAGAAAAAATGAAAGGTAAGTAATAATGCCCATGCGCATTCGTTTTCTTTTAATGAAGTGATAGCTGATTTTTCGTCTGATGAGTTAAGGAGAGAATAAATGCATTGATTAATATAATAAGTTAATAAATGATATTGCGCTACGAAACAGGTGTTGTCAAGAATTGTGTATGTCAACGAACTTAAAGGAATAAATTGTAAGGTGATCAACATCTTAAAATTTGGAATTTAGACTTTTCTCATTTATTTTTAAAATGCTTTGTAGTTAAAGGACTGGAATAAATAAAATATATGAGATATAAATAAAAAATATTTACACACACACATACACACACACACACACACACACGTTCGTTCGCGCGCACACACACACACACACACACCCACACACATATATACATATATATATATATATATACGTATATATGCAGCATTATTTCACTTATCTGTGTAGTGTAATGATTATATATATATATATATATATATATATATATTTTATATTATAAAAACGATAAACAACCACAGAATTCGCGCATAAGCCTGAAGAGTCCTAGAGTGGATGAAACGCGGAATATTCAGTGTAGCTTAATCGCCATATATATTTTATAATTACTATATATATATATATATATATATATATATATATATATATATATATATATATATATATGCAGCATTATTTCACTTATCTATGTAGTGTAATGACTATATATATTATATATATATGTATATATATATATATATATATTCACACAGTGATCACCACTTATCAAGGCCCGGAAGCCACTCAGGGATAAGGATTATTGAAAGTACATTACGCTTGAAGACATCCAAGTTGTAGTCCGGTGGGAAGCAGGCAGACAGAACAGAGTTCCACAGGCGTGCAGTTCTAAGAAAGAAGCTTTGGTCATGGAATCCGCGTTGAGATTTAGGCACAGATATAGAGTGGGGGAAAATTTTCACAGTGGATTCAGCTAGACGGGTGTTTTTCGTGAAAGATTGGGGAGGGGGACCAGAGATTGGAGTTCAGACGAGCACCTGCCATGGAAATACCGATAAAATAAGGATAGGCTCGCAACGTCTCTTCTGTGGGAGAGAGGTTGCAGGGTAGAGAAAAGGGCATCTCCCACTAAGCCACGAAGTCTATTTTGTGCTCTGTCAAGGCAGGGTAGGCTGTTTTTAGCAGCTCCTGCCCAGATATGGCAACAGTATTCCATCCTTGGACGTACTTG
Source organism: Euprymna scolopes (assembly GCF_053919585.1). Classification (NCBI taxonomy): domain Eukaryota; kingdom Metazoa; phylum Mollusca; class Cephalopoda; order Sepiida; family Sepiolidae; genus Euprymna; species Euprymna scolopes. The sequence continues at coordinate 22,534,598 of NC_136484.1, read as the reverse complement.
GCTTTTATATAGATAGAGAATTGCATCAGTAGTGAGATATCTTCTGCAGCGGTAGAAGGATCCCACCATCTTTCCAGCGACCTTGGCAACAGACTTGATGTACGTGTTCCATTTCAGATCAGGAGTAAAGGTCAAACCCAGAAGCTTGTCAAAACACGGGGCGTAATCCATATATATATATATATATATATATATATATATATATATATATAGCAATAGCATTATTTCACTTATCTGTGTAGTGTAATGTATATATATATATATACATATATACATATATATATATATATATATAATATATGACTACCTATCTGCACCTTGTTATCTGTCTATCTTTTCTTCTTTTGCTTTTCTCTTGATCAATCATTCTGTTGACATTTTTATGCTACTGTCTGTCTGTCTTGTTCATCAATATATATATATTGTAAGAAAAAAAAATAAAACGCATATATGCTATGAGCATTTTCTTCAGGTTTTTATTAATTACCATTTCTAATATATATATATATATATATATATATATATATATATATATATATATATATATATATATGCAGCATTATTTTACTTATCTATGTAGTGTAATGACTAAAAGTGTTAACAAAACTTGCCTTGTCACGCGTATGAACTGTGATACAACGAAATAGTCGTTCCATGAATACGTATTTATCTCTTTATAAAGTTAAGTATGAATCGTTATCATCTTTTCATGCAGAACATTCACTCTTAACTAATTAGCCGATCATTAAAAATGTTGTTGCACAGGGAGCAATAACACGTAAGGTGTCATATCAAGTTGAATTTAGTTTTTAGTTTTATGTAAACGAGATTTTTTTTAAAATGGGAAGGCAGAATATCTCCGTGAAAGTTTAAAAAAAAAAGCTGAATTTTGTGAAATTGTAAATAAAAGACTTAGATCAATTAATAAATAGTTTCAGGAGTTCAGTATTTTGGGGGTTATTTTATAAGGTTTCAGTAACGGGGGAATAATACGGGTACAAATTCCCATTAAAAAATTCACAATATTTCAGAATTGCATGGAATTAAATTCATAGCCGCCATAGTCATCAAACACCAATTAAACATTAGTCCCTGAATGTTCTTTTTGAAGACCCATTAAGCTTTAGATTTGCACACGCCCTCGAATCAAAATAATGTCACGAAACCTTATCAAAATTCAATAGGGATTGTAGACATAGGCTCTAGCAATTGGGGACATAAAACTTTATACAAAAAAATTTTCTTTCCAAGTAATTACGTTTCCCGTTATGAAACGGAAGGTTCCTAACACCACACACACACACACACACACACACACACACACACACACACACACACACACATATATATATATATATATGTGTGTGTGTGTGTGTGTGTGTGTGAACATATATGAACGTATATGCTTGTGTACATATATATTGATGCATAAGAAAAAAAAGTTATGCGTGTGTGTAAATATATGCATATGTATGTCTATATATGTATATGTACATATAAGTACGTTTGTACATCTACGGATGTATATGTGTGTGTGTGTGTGTTTGTGTATATGAGTGTATATATATATGTGTATATATATATTTGAATGTATATGTGTATATATGTGTGTATATAGATATGTGTATATATATGTGGGTGTGTGTATATGGGTGCATATACGTGTGTATATAAATGTGTGTGTATATAAATGTGTATATATATACATGTTTGTATGTATATATATATATATATATATATATATATATATATATATATTTCATTCATGACATGAAATAGACTATTTTTTTGTTGTTTATTAAGTCTATTTTCCATCCTTTCAAACTTCCGAATAACAGGCTTCACTTCTGGCGGGAACTGGGAAAAAGGATAAATCATTACACATTTTAACCAATAGAAAAAAAGGATAAATAAATGCCCACTCAAGAAGGTAAAAAAACTTTATAAATTGTTCAATACCAGTTGATGAATCCTCGGATTTATGATAAATATGGTGATTGTCATCAGCAAGTTCCCGCCAGAATGTAAAACCGTTATTCGGAAGTTGGAAAGGATCGAAAATAGAATTAATGGACAGAAAACGTCTATTTTATTTAATGAAATAAGCCATAGAGAACATATATATATATATATATATATATATATATATATATATATATATATATATATATATATGTATATATATATATATATAACTACCTAATTTACTCACATAAAATTAATATACGAAAGTATAGATTTATGCGTAAACTTTAAGTATTTACTTCAAAAGTGCTCAATACGTAGGTAGAGCTAGTTAGTAATTTAACAAATATATATGGCGATTAAGCTACACTGAATATTCCGCGTTTCATCCACTCTAGGACTCTTCATATATGTATATATATATATATATATACATAACACACGTTTTATAAACATCAAATAAACACACGAATATATGTGACAGAAAACATGAATATATATTTATATACGTACATTTATAGATATGTATGTGTGTATGTATGTGTATGTATATATATGTATATATTGATATATATATATTGATATATATAGATATATATGTATAT
>NC_136484.1:22487028-22524528 GCF_053919585.1 Euprymna scolopes | reverse complement strand
AAGTTCTGTGAACAGCGTTTGAAGGTAATCATTCGATTCTGCCATAATATTTTGCTGAAAAAATAGATTTCCTTCTTACCTTTAATAATTATTGACTCTACCCATAGGTAGAATTACGATATTATTGATCACAATTATCTCTGGAATCCAATATACACATATAATAACAACGATATATGTAGACGCACGTTGGTATACACGGTAAGAAACTCTACAATAGCTAAAACGGCGCATGGATGCATGTACGCATGCGTGTATGTAAACACATTCGTTACGTTCGGCGGTAAAACTGCTGCACACTTAAGCTCGTTAGCGGCACGTGCTCCACGTGCAGACGTCCTGACTCGATTAAGAAACATATTGTGGAAACTAAAAAATTCACATTTCACCGCACTTAGAATGTATAGAACGCGTAAATAAAATGAATTAGCAATTGATTGAGTCAACATATATATATATGTGTGTGTGTGTGTGTGTGTATGTGTATATATATATATATATATATATATATATATATATATATATATATATATATGTATATATATGTATATATATATATATATACAAGCGCCTATCTGGAGGCTCCATGTTTTGACAAGCTTCTGTGATTGACCGTTACACCTGGTCTGAAATGGAACACGTACATCAAGTCTGTTGCCAAGGTCGCTGGAAAAATGGTGGGATCCTTCTACCGCTCCAGTAGATATCTCACTGCTGATGCAATTCTCTCTATATATAAAAACCAAGTACGTCCAAGGATGGAGTACTGCTACCATATCTGTGCAGGAGCTGCTAAAAACAGCCTATCCTGCCTAGACAGTGTAAAAATAGACTTTGTAGCTGAGTGTGGGGGGTGCACTTTTCTCTTCCCTGCAAACTCTCCCACAGAATAGACGTTGCGAGCCTGTCTTTGTTTTATCGTTATTGTCAGGCCACTCATGTTTTACACACACACACACACACACACACACACACACACACACACACATATATATATGCATATATATATATATATATGTATATATATATATTATTTATTTATATATATATAATTTATTTATATATATATAATTTATTTATATATATATAAATAAATTACACACACACACACACACACACACACACACACACACACACATATATATATATATATGTGCATACACTCCTAACCAAATTGGGCCCTGTCGGTGGGGCATTAGAATACACCGACTGCCTCCCTGCAAAGGGTAAAAGTCTCTCAATGGGGGTCCTGGATATGACCTTAATCTATATCCAGTGGTGAGGCCCCAGCTTGCGAGCTTTGGGGAGTGTGGAGCCACCTTTTAATTACCATTGCTTTCAGGTCCACTCTGACCCGGAGTGGTAGTACCTGTTAGGGTTCCAACTATGGATTAAATAGAAACCGACTTGAACACAACAAATATATTCTATTAAAAAAAATTTCTTCAAAATCTTTGGATTCGACATTAAATAGCCCGAAAAGGGTTGATATGCCGTAAAACAAAAACAGCCAACCAACCTAACGAAATCGACTATTGAAATGTCCACATCTTTGGTTCTATAGGACGAAACTACAAGAAAATTTGTAGGCCTTTTTAAGATTATAATACTATTTTATGGTTACAATTTTATGACAATTGGTAAAAAAAAATCAAAATTTTCAAACCAATAAAATATGCCCAAATTTGCATACATCTGTATTTATAGTGTCCTGACAGGCAACTTCAGTTTTGCTGCTTTGATTGTCTACACTGTGACCTTGCCAGGCCAATCATAAATGCTGCCCGTCCAAAAGAAAGTAAAATATATTCCTCTTACATAACTGTTATTCATAAGTCTTCTGTTCTTTAATCAAAACTAAAATCAATATGTAATAATACTAAACTAGCGGGGGCCGCTGGGGGGGTTGCCTGGTCGTAAAATACGCTTCAATATCATATTTTAATTTGTACAGATTTCGTATACATTATCATTATTATTTATTTATTTTTTTTTTTACAAAAGTAAAAAAAATATTTTTAGTGTCATCAGCTGGAATCGAAACCGAAAGCAAAACTATAGCATTCAAAGCTCATAACGTTACCACTGTTCTCACTTTACACTCATATGAACGGATTAACAATAAACTAAGATGGATGTACAAAATGTATAAAGATTTTTTCAATTTTGACTCCTTTTTGACCTCATTAACAACTATTTTAACCAGCTAAAGCCCCATAAAAGAACATTCCATAAAAATACAATCATTTCAGGTCCCTTGCGCTGCTCAGCGACTTTTAGTTTTGGAAGAGATAGAGTTTGAAAATATGAAGACAGACACAGTAAGTTTTATAAATTAGACTTCGTATTATTTAGATTCTTCATCTTGAGTGTAATTTTCACAATTTTTCTGTTGATGTTACTTCCGACCTTCTTCAGATATATCTTGTTTATGTTGAACTCGAGAATCTGGGCGGAATTTCAAACGGAACCTTTTTATTTTCTTCACGGGGTAGCATGTTCTTGATCCGTGAGCCATGACTGGATAGAGGTCCTAAATAATTCCCAATTGTAATTTTCGGTCGCACACATTAAAAACTGAACCTTAAACCTTCAACCTTCAGTAGATTGCAACGATTAGGGTACTTGGAAAAATCAATTGTAAAAGTGATATTCTCCTGAAGGTTGAAGGTTCAATTCTCAGTGTGGGCGACTGAAAAAATACAATTGCGAATTATTTAAGACTTTTGTCCAGACATGGCTGACGGAACAAGACCATGCTAGCTTCGTGAAGTAAATGAAGGATTCCGTTCGAAATTTCGTCGAAATTCCCGAGTTCGACAAAAACATTCCCGATTCGACAAGTATACGTGAGGAAAGTCGGAGGTTACTTGGACCGACGTGATATACTAAACTTTATGGTTCGGATCCGAATTGTAACTTAGATCAAATCTATCACGTGATTTTGAATCATGTAAATATTTCAAACAAACAGCTGAAGGTTAAGGGGTTTTAAGAACAGTAAGACATTCATAGAATCTTTTTTTTTTCTTTTGCTCACATGAACCTCTTACAAAACATATCGTCATTTGGATGTAAGGGACTACTATTAAAACCATGTCTAGGAAAGATTAACTGGATGTTTGTTTATGTTACATTTAAACTTCTGCATATCAGTACAGTCATGGAAGTAGGTAGCAGGAAGTTAATTCCAGAGGCTAGCATTTCGAGGGAAATAAAACTATTAGTGTAGGAAGGTTTCTGGCATTTAGGGACATCAGCAGTGAAGGGGTGAAATTTGTTGCTAAGCGGGTTTGTTGGAGGTTATGTATGTCGAGGGGGCACAAGTGCAACGAGTTCTTCAGAGCACATTCCATTAAAATCTTTGTAAAACTAGCCAGAGCTGCAATATTTTTTGGACCCTATCCAAGAATGAAAGAGTAGTGGTAGATGCACCAGCCCAGATGGGCCAACAATATTCCATGCATGCGCGAATGGGGGCCTTGTACGAGGGGCGTGCAATAAGTAATGCTCCTGAACCACTTCCCATAGCAGTAGAGTAACGAATATTGTCACAGTTATTAGTCTTTCTCTACACAGGAACCAACCAGAGTTATGCATTTCTTTTATCGTTTGATGCAGCTCTGGAGACCATTTTTGTAGAACACCCCAGGTTGGTTCTCCAACCACGACCTGACTTCAGAAATCAAGGCTGCATCATCTGGAAAACACTTTCCTTTCACAAACAACTTCATAGCTGGGAAGAGGTGAAAGTCAGAGGGTGCAAGGTCAGGAGAGTAGGGAGGATGGGAGAGGATTTCATAACCACACGCCCGTGCTTCTGATCTAGCGACATGCGTGTTGTGGACCGGAGCATTGTCCTGCAGGTGGACGGTACCTTTGCTGATCTTGCCCCGCCTCTTGAATTTGATAGCTTTCCTTTTCCTCAAAAGTGAAGCATAATATGCTCCTGTAATTGTGGTACCCTTTGGAAGAAAATCTGTCATCACTACTCCGTCCTGCTCCCAGAAAACTGTGAGCATGACCTTGCCAGCGGAGGGCTGAACCCTTGCCTTCTTTGGAGGTGGTGAGTCCAAGTGCTTCCACTGCATTGACTGGGCTTTGGTCTCTGGATCATAGTGATGGACCCAGGCTTCATCTTGTGTAATCAGTCTTTTGAAATACTTTGACTCATCTTCTTGGCACATCTCCAAATTCATCTTCGAGCGCTCGACGCGTTCTCGCTTCTGGAATGGTGTGAGTAACCTGGAAATCCATCTGGCAGACACCTTATGCATATGCAAATGGTCATGAATGATAGTTTCCACAGACCCTTTACTAATCTTGACATCTTGGGCTATTTGGCGAATAGTAATGCGCCGATCTTCTAAAATGGCAGCCTTAACTTGACGGACAGATGCCTCATCAATGGCAGAAGGGGGCGACCAGGTCTGTGAGCTGTTTCCACAGACTTCCGGCCATGTTTGAATTCACGATGTCAGCGTTTTACAAGGTCATATGATGGTGCATTATCACCATAAGTTTCTTTTATTTCATCAAAAGTCTCCTGTGGTGTGCGTCCTTTCAAATACAAAAACCGGATCACTGCTCGACATTCAACAGGCTCAATTTCACATCTGACTCAGTTCAAACACCTGTAAAACAGAAGCCACAATTAGTTCAGAGCTGTAATTTACCACATAGCCCGTAGAGATATAAATCATTGCAGATATAATATTTCAGCTAGATCAGACAACTGGAAGTGGATCAGAGGCATTACTTATTGCACGCCCCTCGTAGAGGTAACGAATACTCTCAGGCGTGAGTAGTCTCTTAGCTCGTAGATGGAGCCCAGCTTCCCCCTTTCCAGCCCGCCCCCCCTCCACTCTCGGGGGAACCTTTATGGCCTTTTGGCCAAGATCAAAGTGTAGTATCTGTTCCGGCAGATACTACAAGCAAAGACCATATGTGGGGTCAACCCCACATATAAGACCTTGGTCAATGTAGTTGAAACCCTTCATACCAATTGTCACTATCCAGCTCCCATTTCCCACCCATCGGGAGCTGGTCCCCTTTCTCTCCCCCTCCCCCTCTCTCCACATTAAAAAACGGCCTTGTGCCTAATTTGCTCAGTGGGGAAACAAATAAATACAGCCAAGCTTCTCTATAGCATGTCTTCAATGTATTTGCTTCAGTTCATATTGCCCGTGAATGTAAGATTGAGGTAGCTTGAAGAAAGAATTCTCAGTTAGGGCTTTATTTGTCGTGGATATTGTTGTGAAAGATTCTTGTAATCGTTAACAATAGAGCCGCTTAGTCTTGCAAGCATTAAATATTACCATCCATTTGCGGCCCTATTCCACTATGGTCTGGAGGTCATTTTCTTGCTTTATTGGGGTTTAATGACGATATGAAATCTTATATATTTACACTTTAATACTATGCCCTTTAAATTTTCTTATTTAAATTTGATTCACTCCAAAAATATTGCCACTCAAATCTAAAGGGATAATAAAGAATTATGGGCCAGATTTTTAGGGACACCTTAATTAAGGTGTTATATCGCGAAATGTTTATTCACATTACATTTAATTGCTTTTAAATATTGTTACAATCGACAAAACAGAGAGCAGAGAGCAGAAAGACGCTGCTAAATTTGAAAGCTCAACGGCATCAAAGGGAAGACATTGTGAATCGATGCAATTTAGCTGATTTTCGAATCAATCGAGTGAATTAACATCGAGGGGACACCAAAAAGTAGGTTCATCGGAGCACATTCCATTGGGGTACACGTAAAACCAGCACTGGGATGCGAAATTGCGGCGATGGGACAGGGGCTGTTGGTTAATGGACATTGCGGGACCTATTTAATTGAAGACTCTTTTTTTAGATCCCATCGAAAAAAGATAACAATAGTGGTTGGTGACAACAGTTTGCAAACATGGGCGGATGGTGTGTTGTAGACAAAGGATACTGGTAGATGCGAGGGAGCCAACTTTTCTTGTAGCAGCCTTGTCAGAATTGTCAGTGTATTTTTTCAATTAAGTTACCTGTGAATGCCTAATCAATTTATTTTAGAAATGTGTGTATATTAGCTTACGATTTATTTTGTACTTTGAGGTTACTGCACTAGCTACGAAGACATGTTTGCTACAAGGCTAAAAATTAAAACATGAATCAATAGCTGTTACGTTACGCATGTATATTTATAATGCCGTCGTTTAACTTTCACCTGGCAAATTCTATTTCTTTAATTTTCACAATTATGCACACCGATTTCCCCCGATCAAACCCAAATATGAGTTTCACATGTATCCGAATACGCTATATATGAAGTTTCCTGTCTGTAGACCAAAAATTGATAGAGGAGTTTGGTAGGCAATTTTTAAGACAAATATATACATACGCATATATAAATATATAGAGAGTTACGTCCGTAACACTTTTGTGCTTGGCCTTTTTGGTTAAGATCAAAGATATGTTGTTAATAGATGCTGTTCTAAGCTTTTTAAGATTTTCTTGGCCTTTTGGCCAAGATCAAAGAGTAGAGGTTGGCCCTACATATGGTCTTCGTTTGCAGTATCTGTTCCAGCAGATACTACACTTTTAAAGGATTTAATATCTCAAAGTGTAGTATCTGTTCCGGCAGATACTGCAAGCAAAGGCCATATGTGGGGTCAACCCCACATATAAGACCTTGATCAATGTAGGGGCAACCCTTCATACCAATTGTCACTATCCAGCCCCCCTACTCCCCGGGGAGTTGGTCCCCATTTCCCCTTCACTCCTCACATTAAAAATCGGTCTTGTGCCAAATTTCCTCGGTGGGGGAGCAAATAAATACCCTTTTCTTGGCCTTTTGCTCAAGATAAAATTGTAGTATCTGTTCCGGCAGATATTGCAAGCAAAGACCGTATGTGGGGGCAACCTCACATGTAAGACCGTGGTTAATGTAGGGGCAACCCTTAATATTGTCATTATCCATCTCCCCTACCCCCCGGGGAGTTGGTCCCCATTTCCCCTTCACTCCTCACATTAAAAATCTGCCTTGTGCCTAATTTGCTCGGTGGGGGAGCAAATAAATACCCTTTTTTTGGCCTTTTGCTCAAGATCAAATTGTAGTATCTGTTCCGGCAGATACTGCGAGCAAAGACCGTATGTGGGGACAACCCCACATATCAGACCTTGGTCAATGTAAGGGCAACCCTTCATACCAATTGTCACTATCCAGCTCCCCTACTCCCCTACTCCCCGGGGAGTTGGTCCCCATTTCCCCTTCACTCCTCACTTTAAAAATCGGCCTTGTGCCTAATTTGCTCGGTGGGGGAGCAAATAAATACTTCAAAAGGCAATATCTGTTCCGGCAGATGCTGCAAGCAAAGACCATTGCCCTTGTGGCAATATTCTGGTCCATGTAGGGGTAACCCTACTTGGGCCAGCTGGCAAATCACTATCCAGCTCCCATTTCCCACCTCTCGGGAGCTGGTCCCCTCTTCCCTTCCCCTTCCCCTTCACTCCTCACATTAAAAATCGGCCTTGTTCCTAATTTGCTCGGTGGGGGAGCAAATAAATATCATCCTTTTCTTGGCCTTTTGGCCACGATCAAAGTGTACTATCTGTTCTTACTACATGTTGTACTTATGTTTGTAACTTTTCCTTGGCCACATAGCTAATATAACGTTTCAATTTCCCTAAATCAAATATTTTTTGTGATATAAAGTTAGGGATCACTTTTCTGTATTAATTTAATGTAAAATGATCACCCACTTTACAGCCAGTCAGTCTCAAAGCCATTCAAGTCATTCTACAGATCATTCAAGTTGTTTTTGAAGGATTCCAGTTATTTTTTAAGCATTCAAGTCATTCTTAAGGTCATTCAATTCATCCTTAAGTTCATTAAAGTCATTCTAATCATTTACTTTTTATTTATTTAAGTCATTTCAGCCCATTTTTCGGTCATTTTAGTTTATCTTTAAGAATTTCATGTCAATCCTACATTCACGCATTCATTCATTACACGAGAGTACGCTACTAATGTCTACCGGCCTTGTTTTTTAAATAAATAGAAAAAGGATTTTTTAAAATGAATATCAATACACAAAAAATTCATAGGAGTATAGATAGATAGATATTTCTAAACATGCATAAAAATGTAAAGATGTTGCTGATGTAAGAGAAGAAATTCTCTACGGCTTATTGAACTTAAACAAAACAACTAATTTATAAAGTTTCTAAAATGAGTAAAAATTGTACAGTTTCTACATTCATCTTAGTTTTCTTTTGATAAATTCATATGCGTGTCATATTAGTACTGTGGTTACGTTACCAGCTTTAAAGACTACAGTTTTGCTTTCGGTTTCGATTCTAGTTGATGACACCCAAATACGTTATTTTACTGTTGAAATCACAACTCTGTAATAATATATACGAAATCTGGACAAAGTAAAATATTATATTTGAGCGTATTTTAATAAATAATTGCAAAAAATAAGTAAAGCCGAACTCGAATATATATATATATATATATATATATATATATATATGCATACATACACACACACACACACACACACACACATATATATATATATATGTATATATATATAAGGCTCCCAAAACAGCTTCTTTACGGTGAACTATCCAAAGGAAAAAGACGCGCAGGAAGACAGCGGAAACGGTTCAAGGGTCATCTAAAGATCTACCTCAAAAGTTCAGTTTGTATTCTAACTCATGGGAAAAACTAACCAAAGACAGATGTTCCTGGTGTGTCGCAACTAACAAGGGGCAACAACTTGTGAATAAGACGGCAAGAGAAAACGTAGCATTATACAAAAACAGAGCATGTATGCCTGTATGACAATGATTTCAAAGATACTTGGGTACCATCTGCTGGAATCGAAACCAGAATGTTTAGAGCTGCAACCCTAGTTGCTATGTATCACTTCAGAATCGTTACTGTTTGAACTATGAACATATGGATACGAAAACGTAAAAATTAAGCGACTTTGAGCTATTAACGTGTATCTTTGCGCATGCACAAAAGTAAAGCAGAAGTAATAGGAACTGTTTGCTTTCAATGTTGGCTCCTTAGCAGCAATTTTTGCCGGCTGGTCCAAATATCCTTTATAGCAAATTTGAAATAGACTACATATTCAGACAGAAATTTGGTAGAGATTTTTGGAATACATGCCGAAAAATCATTTATATATCTATATATCTATAAAAGTGAAATCGTCTGTCTGTCTGTGTCTGTGTGTATATTTCCCTACCAAACTACTCTGTCAATTTTCAATCTACAGACTCGAGATTTGACATAAGGGGCATTGAGATTTGTGAAAATCTTTTTTATACGTTTTCGGACAAAATTTTGCTCTCAAGGGTCAAAGTTCAACGATTTAACCTTTGAAAACTCTAACAAACTCATCTGCCATATTTCACAGCTCTATCTCTACCGAAATTAAAAGTCGCAGAGCGATGCTAGGGAACTCAAATGGTTGGATTATTTTTTATGGGCCGTTCTTTTATAGCCGGTTAAAATAGTTTTTAAGGGATCAAATAGGTTAGAATTGAAAAAATAGTTATACATTTTGTAAATTCATATTAGTTTATTTTTAATCAGTTCATGTGCGTGTCACGTTTGTACAGTGGTAACGTTATCAGCTTTGAATGCTATAGTTTTGCTTTCGGTTTTGATTCTAGCTGATGGCACCCCAATAATTTTTTCTATTTCTATAATAACATATAGGAAATCTGGACAAATGAAAATATTATACTTAAGCCTACTTTACAACCGGGCAAAACCGGGCGCTCTCCATATATATATATATATATATATATATATATATATATATATATATATATATATATATATGTTTATATATATATATGTTTATATATATATATATTTATATATATATATATATATATATGTTTATATATATATATGTTTATATATATATATATTTATATATATATATATATATATATATATATATATGTATATATATATACGTGCATGTGTTAGTAAAAGACAAAAATAAATTGATTTTATTTCAACCCAATAGCGCCTTTTCAAATGAGTGAGCTGGTTGAGGTTTGCCGTCTAACCGAGGAATGAGTATAAATAAACACATATTTACTAAAAAAGGGGAGGAGGATGGAGAAATTTAGTCTTACAGAAAAAAATACATTTGTACTGAAAGTTAATAAAATATAATCATTAATCAAGATAGTATCTAAGAATCTTTGATGCACGTAGTGATTTACAGATTTAGGTTAAAGTGACTCATAACTAGTCACTAAATCAATGAAGCAAATACCTATACAAGGTGCAAAGTTAGAAGAAGAAAATTTTGCCCTTGATGTTGAAGGCTGATCAGCACGTCTAGTTCTTGACGATGATCTTACTACGACATATGAACTGGCCATGAAGTTTCAATTAAACAAGTTGATCGCCGTTTTCAACAACTTAGAAAAGTTACAAGGCTTATGAAATGGGTAGCTTATGAATTTTTCTGCCGATCTCAATTCGCAATTCACAGTTACATTTACTCATATAATTCTCCCCATTATATTCACTCTGTCTTTCTCTCTCTCTCTCTCTCTCTCTCTCTCTTTCTCTCTCTCTCTCTCTATCTATCTATCTATCTCTTTCCATATATATATATATATATATATATATATATATATATATATATATATATATGGCGATTAAGCTACACTGAATATTCCGCGTTTCATCCACTCCAGGACTCTTCAGGCTTATGCGCGAATTATGTGGTTGTTTATCGTTTTTATATGCTCCTCTTTTATTGAGATTTTAGTAATCCAACGCGGAATATTCAGTGTAGCTTAATCGTCATATATATTTTATAAATTACTAACTAGCTCTACCTACGTATTGAGCACTTTTGAAGTAAATACTTAAAGTTTACACATAAATCTATACTTTCGTATATTAATTTTATGTGAGTAAATTAAGTAGCTATATATATATATATTAATGTATCTATCTATCTATCTATATATATATATATATATATTATATATTAATATTAAACAATATATATATTATATTAATCAATAATTACTTGTTATACTACAGACACTAGTGTGTCATGCTTACGCAATCATCAGTGTAGGGGAATGACAATTCCTGCCAGTCGTTAATCATGAAATTCGAACCCAGCCACGAAACCATCTTTTGCTCCATTTGCTAAAGATTTACCCCGGGACCACCAAACAATTGATCTTGGAATGAAGGGAATTAAGAACTATTAAACGCCGAATTCTGGAGAATACATTAGACAATCTAGAGTGTTCGAACGAGCGGAAGTCGTGAACATTGCATAAACGTTACTTGACTACCTTTTAATTAATATTTCGCAGACAGCGCCCATACCTAAGTATTCTAATAGGGGCTTGATAATTGCAAATAAAAACCGGCCATGCAAAGAAGAGATAAAGAATTAAAATAAAGGATTATTAAATTATAAAATATTAAGAAGTATGTAGAAAAACGATAAAGTTAACGAAAAAAATTTTTATATCTATATAAAAGGTAAAAGTTTTTTATCTGCATTTTCTGCTTTATTCTTTAAACTTTCCTATCTATCTAATATATCAATCTACCCACACTTTCATATCTTGTATGTATATTTTCTTATATTTTACTATATGCGTTTACTTACTTTTTTCTTGCTCTTTCCTGAATTTGCAGATACCGGCCATCCTCTCCCCTTAAATAATTTTTTCTCCTCTTTTTCTTCCCTGATCTTTCTTATTTATATTTATGTCTCGGCAGTAGAGTGAAAAGCATATCTTAGTTTTCTTTTATTAATATTATTGGAATTTTTTTCTTGTACACATTTTTGTGAATTATTCCATGGATTTCTGCCTTTGGATTATTATGGACCATCTTCTTCCAATTACGAGATTTCCTTGGATTTTACTTGTGCAAATGGAAATTCAATTAACTTTCTTGAAGTTATATATTTGGATTTTACCGTCACTGGATTATTTATCTTCCACCAGACTATCCATTCATGTGTAATCACCTTTTTCTTCACCATATTCCCTCTGATTCACCTTTTCTTTTGTTATCAAGTAAGATCTTTGACTAAATTATTGTTTCATCAAATACTTTTGTATGCAATATCCGATTCCGCATTTTGCTAATTCCTACCCTCTGATGAGAAGGAAACTATTTCTTCGAAACTCCGCAGATTAAGGACTATCCACTTATCTAGTGTTTCCTTTTCAGATTAAATATGTTTTTAACTAATTTCAAAGTGTTTTTAATATGTTTTATTAATTATTTGCTCGTATTATAAGCTCTATCTCCTATTTGGTTTTATCGAGCTTTTACATCTGCCTGAGATAATGTTATAAATATTAATTCTTTAATATTTAAAATATACTTTAATTTTACCATCTTGGATCATTTTGGTAAATTTAATTGTAATTTTTATTTTATTATATATATATATATATATATATATATATATATATATATATGTGTGTGTGTGTGTGTGTGTGTGTGTGTATGTATATATATATGTATATATATATATATATATATATATATATATATATATATATATACTTATTTAGATGCTATCTATGTATCTATCTGTTTATCTGTTTGGGTGTTTCCATTTCATTCTCTCTCTCTCTCTCTCTCTCTCTCTATATATATATATATATATATATATATATATATATATATATATATTGTTTTAACAAATTCAATGTTTATATTGTTTTAACAAATTCAAGACAACAAAGATTGGATTGATAGCAACAAGTAATGTATTTTCATTGTTCGTTACAATTGTTTAGTGACCATTCGAACAATTTCAACCCTTATATCGTTTGAAAAATAATCGTGACAACTGCCTCTCTTCAGACGTTGAGAAAAACATTTTTTTAATGAACAATATGGAATCCATTTTCCTTCTCTTGGCATTGTTTCCAGTCGTCCTGAAACTAGACTTGCCACTGGTATTTGACAACGCCGAGAGGTGTGGTTGGAAATTGCGCAACTGTTGCCACAAAAAAATTCCACAGTGGGTACCTATATTCTGTCAAGACTGAAGGAAGCCACCATATACATAGAGAGAGGGATACATAGAGAGAGGGATAGGCGTTTCCATATTTATCTATCTTTCTGTCTATGTATCTTTCCACCAATCTCTCCTTCTATTTATTAACCTACCTTCTCACCTCGGCGTTTCTATATTTATCTACTTATTTATCTATCCACCTATCTCTCTATTCACACACTATGATTGCCTATATTCAGTTTGTCATTATTTAGCAATCTATTCAATCATCTGTCTTAATGTTTGCATTTATCTATCAATTTTTCTATTTTCATCTCTCCTCCCTTCTCTCCTCCTTTCTCTTTTCCTTTCTCTATCTTCTATGTTTTACTACATAGTAATAACTCCATGTATTCCATCTCTTCATTTCCTGTCTCATCTTGCGTCTCTCTCTCTCTCTCTCTCTCTCTCTCTCTCTCTCTCTCTCTCTCTCTCTCTCTCGCCAGATATATTTTATAACTTACTATATATATATATATATATATATATATATATTTCATTTAATTACATAAATTAATATACGCAAGTATAAATTTATGCGAAAAGTATTTACTTCAACAGTGCTCAGTACGTAGGTAGAGCTAGGTAGTAAGTCATAAAATATATATGGCGATTAAGCATAAACCTGATAAATCCTAGCGTGGATGAAACACGGAATATTCTGTGTAGCTTAATTGTCATATATATTTTATAATTTACTATATATATATATATATATATATATATATATATATATATATATATATATATATATATATATAATGACATCACAATATATTCTGTGATTGAGAAATACTTCGACTTTGTATTTCTTTGTAAAAACGCGACCAATAATCGCGCCTATGGCTGAATGTGAGAAATATAGTGTTTACTAATTATATTATTTTTATATTATTGTTTATGTTAAATATTAGGAATTATAATTATTATTTCGAGTTAAAGGTTGAGTTTCGATGTTACATAAACACGATATCAAGCCAAATTCGGTGGTCAATTTGTTTAGCTTCGGTTTTACACATAAAATATAGACACGTTTCAAGCGTGCTTTTCTCGATTTAAGATGCATAACATTAATTGTATTTTAATGGAAATGATTCCGCATTTAGTAATATTTAACGAAAACAACATAAAACTACTTTTAATGCTTGAACAGATGTTTTCTTTTATTGCGCTCCTCTATGACATTGATAAACTGTCAAAATATAATTATCAGACAATGTTAAAGTCTCTCTCTCTCTCTCTCTCTCTCGCTCTCGCTCTTCGTATGTCTTTTTCTATTTCCCATTTTTTATTTATGTTCGTTAACCCCCACCACAGCTTTTTCCAGTCCCGTTTTCCACGTGCTTGTTGTGACACACGGACGCAACTAAACAAACTCAAGTAAAGGATCGGAAAGAGTAACGTTACAGATATGGATACCGTCGGACAGATCAACAATAGAACATAAGGGGGCGGAGTTCGGATGACAATACAGGGTGGGAACGCTATTACACGTTTATACGTGCCAATATCTTCCCGTTTTTTTACTTCTTTGTTTTTTAGTTTTTTGCTTTGTTTTTTTTTTTTCGCTCTTACATTTTGCTTTTGATCTCTTGAGCTGTTCCTATCTTTTCCATAAAACTTACACGGTTATCTTTTAACATCTTCATCAGTTCCGTTCTAGTCAACTCCTCACGAGGGCACGTTTAGACACGAGATTATTATTTTTTTTTTTTTCTAATGTGAGAATATCCAGCTTAATCAAAAAAAAAAGGCACTTTGGACTAGAAGTAAAAATATTCTGCATAGACTTGTAAAAACCTGCTTTCGGGCGACAAACAACACATTCTCCCTCGAGAGGAGGCGGTATTACCTAGGTGGAAGGCCACCTGAGAGTAAACAGATACTACATTTTAATCCTCATAAAAACAGAATTTATTTTGTTTATTTAAAGACAGATTGGTGGTGTATTTGACCAGGATAAAATATATCTCTATCTATTACGAATAATAAATGATAAAATATACTTAGCTTTAACAATTTCTTAAGTACTAAGTATTATCATATATTATTAATGTAGGTCTATCCAATAGAACAATGCTGTCCTTTTTGCCCAAAATAAATGTCTTCATTCGGTTCTGTTCCGATTTATCTATCTCAATGTCTTTATGTCGATCTCACTGTGCTTTTATCTATCCTACTATATATATATATATATATATATATATATATATATATATATATATATATATATATATATATATATATATATATATATATATATATTATTTACTATAATAATTATTAAATATCTACAGACACATTAACGCCAGTCGAGAGATTTGAACCCCGGCGACAGAACTTATGTCTGGCTTCATTAACAAGGACCTGAATCATTCGGCTTCCGTCAACCGCGAGAGATACAGTTGAAATTAAACATTTATTCTTATTAAATGCTTTTAACGTCAGTCAGGGAGTGATCTAATCATTATATGACGATCTGCGCGTCTTAGCTAAGTTGACCGACTTTATTACAACTGAAAGTGCTCAACGATAAGAAAAAAGTGTCTTAAAGGGGCTGAGGTTATTATTTAATATAGGGTAAGACCAAAGTAGGTAGGCAGTAAAAAAATATTTATTTAAAGATCACGTATACGCACAACTCTATGTAATAAGAAAATTATATTAATGAAAATTAAATGTTATTTATCAACGCAAGTGCCCAAACTGTTTTCCTCCTGGATTTGCACAGCTTTGAAACCTGTCTCCTACGCTTCAACAAACATTTTGTACTTTTGAATTACTCTCTCTCTCTCCCTCTCTCTCTTTCTCTCTCTCTCTCTCTCTCTATATATATATATATATATATATGCATAGAATGATCAAAAAGAAGAAGGTCTGTTACTAAATACTATAAGACCGAAACATGCTCATGACTGTGTAGCAACACATTACTACTTATGTAAAAAACAAATTGAAAGTATACCCTGCTCTACTTCGGTATTGAGCATTCTTGTATTAACCTCTTTATACTTCAATGGTTATCTTACCTCTATGAAATAACCCAAAATTATATATATATATATATATATATATATATATATATTCAATACTATATATTATATATATGTGAATTTCAGTGTTCCTATCTATCTATCTATCTATCTATCTATCTATCTATCTATCTATCTATCTATTAACGTGCACACTGTCTTCGTGCAAATATGTGCACAGTGTAAGTGTGTGGAAGGGCGCACACTCGGTTTTTTCTTTTGACTTCGTATTCAAAACTCTCGTTTTCGTACTCTCTCTCTCTCTCTTCCTCTTTCTCTCTCTCTCTCTCTCTCCCTCTGTCTCTCTCTCTCGCTATCTCTCTCTCTCTCTCTTTCCCGCTTTCTAGCTTTCTTCCGCGCTTACACTCTCCCTCTTCTGGCTGTTTTGGTCTGTCTAGTAAACTGGACCTTCATTGCTATCTCTACCTGCTCCTATTTTATTCTGTCCCTCGCTTTCTCTCCTATCACTCTCTCCTCCCCACCTCTTTCTCTCTTCCTCTCTCTCTTCCTCTCCTCCCTATCTCTTTCTCTCTCTCTTTCTTTCTTTCTCTCTCTTTCTCTCTCTCTTTCTCTTTCTTCTTTTAAGTTGACCTTATCCTACTTTCAAATGGATAGTGAGAAGAAAAATCAATAAAGCAAAGAGAAGAAAAATCCAGAAGGCGGTCCCAATAGACACGTCTAATCTTTCGTAATGTTGACTTGGAAAGTCGACGGAAAGGGAGAGGGGTGTCTCCACATTCTGAGCTCGGGTGCGGGTGGGTGATGGTGGTTGTAAGGAACTAAGAACCAAACCGGGCAGGCCTTTCGGACTCCGCTTCCCCTCACGATTGTTTATGCCGTGGAAGGGGCGTCGCGTTTTCAAGTTTTAGCCAGTTTGGTTATCATCCGCCTTTTCTGGGAAAAAAGCGACTCCAAAGTACGAGAAAAGAGGAGGAGAGCAAAGCCGAAAAAGACAAAAAGTTAAGAAAATTAGTTCACGTTTTGCTTGTCGTTCTTCCTATCTGTTCCTCTATAAACCTCGAATTATATATATATATTTGTTTATGAACTTACGTACTTATTTATTAATATTTTTATTAATAAAGACATGTACTGGGGCGAAAATGACATGACGATATTTAGTCTTTAATTACTAAAAGTAAGACAATCTAAGTGAAAAAATCTGTCTTCATACAGTTGCCCGAATTGAAAAAGTTGAAATACATATCTGTAACACTATTTCACTCATTATATTACATTTCCCTCTTTTTTTATCGCTCCCACCTCTCTCTCTCTCTCTCTCTCTCTCTCTCTCTCTCTATCTATCTATCTATCTATCTCTATCGATCTCTCCCTCTTTCTCTCTTTCTCTCTCTCTCTCTCTCTCTCTCTCTCTCTCTCTAGGTCTCTTTATATATATATATATATATATATATATATATATATATATTCGAGTTCGAGTTCGAGTTCCAACTGATGAGACCAAATGAAAGCGAAATTCGAGTCTTGGTCTTTTGTTGTTGGCTGTCACAGGTCCTGTGAGCTTCGACGTTGAGGATATATATATATATATATATATATATATATATATATATATATATATATATATATATATATATATATATATATATACAAATTACCATGAGCGTATCAAGCGATGCTCTTTGTGTAAACATGTTAAGCTTAGGTACTTTGGACAATGTCAAAACATTGTTAATTCACTGCCCGAATAGCAACGGCTGTATAGTGACACGGTTAGAAGTTCCGCTTGTCTTTTGGGCGATCGGGTTACTTTCTTTTTTTTTTACATGGGAGTCACCACTTATCAAGCCCAGAAGCCACTCGGGGATAAGGATTATTACGTGTACAGTAATCAATGGGATAATTGATTTCGATATTTTGTTTCGATCCTGGCTTGAGGTAGTTGATTGTCTAGCCGGACTGATGATCTGTGAAACAGCGAAACAGTCTTGTATGTGGATGACTACATATATATATATATATATATATATATATATATATATATATATATATATATATATATATGTGTGTGTGTGTGTGTGTGTGTGTGTGTGTATATATATAATTTAAGCTAAAGATTTTACCAGATGAAAAATAACCAATTAAGTTTAACGAGGTTAATACAATAGTGTTCAATACGGAAGTAGGGCAAGATATGCTTTCTATTTAGTTTCATTGATATGTCACTAAAAATTCATGAGCATTTACTAGCTGACCGAAACATGCTCATGAATGTGTAGCGACTTATCAATACTTAAGTAAAATAAAATAGAAAATATATATATATATATATATATATATATATATATATATATATATATATATATATATATATATACACCAATCTGCGATTAATCGATACATAGACGCTGGCTAACCTGTTTACTACCATTTGTAAGTAGTTATAATAAGACATTATAAAACGTAAACATCCGTAATTACATTGCTGTCCAATAATTAACATTGGGAGTTCAACACATATACACACTCATATAAATATACATACATATGTACACACATATATAAATGTGTGTACAAATATGCATATATATATGTGTGTGTATATGCACATAATATGTATGTATACACATAATATGTATATATACACATAATATGTATGTATACACAAACGCTTATATAAAGAGAGAAACAGAGAAATTCATACATACATCTTCAAAACACATTTGAATAGAATTGATTCATGTCAATATTTTTTAATACACACACACACACACACACACACACACACATATATATATATATATATATATATATATATATATATATACATATATATATATATATTTATATATATATTAGTGTTAGGACGATTCCAATATTTTCCTGATTCCGTTACAATTACCGATTCTATTCTGTATTCCCGATACCGATTCAATTACGGATACTCATTCTTAAATGGTCTAAAACAAATTGAATTTCATTTTTTTTTCTTGTTAATGGGGAAGGAGTAGTGGTGAATCCTGATCCACTTTGAAACGTAGAAGTCTTTTTTATGTTTAATTTGAAAAACTTAATGTTTTCTAATTCGTGTAATGTATCCAAGCTTTGATAAACTCTTCATATGTAATATATTTCTATTTTTTTCACTTGGGACAATAATAGGAAATTCACTTTTAAATAAAAACAAATAAAAATAAATGAGGAAATAAAAAAAAATGTCTGCAGAATCGGAAATTAGCCTTAAATTAGTCTCGATTCCAATACCGATTCCAATTCTGCTATCCTCAAAATTTCCGATTTTTTCGTGTCCTGATTCCGATTCCAGTTAATTATCCCAACACGCACACACTCACACACTCACATTTATATATATATATATATATATATATATATATACATACATATATATATATATATATATATATATATATATATATATATATATATATATATATAATAAATTCCACAGCGAAACAACGTCGCAGCCCACAAGAGCCATGAAGAACCGGAAATCCAAAACTCGAGTTTACATGCAAGAGGCTCGGGTTTCGGATCCTGAGTTCGGATGTGTGTAACTCATGGGCACAAATGAGGGTAAACTCGAATCTTGGACTTCCGGTTCGTTGAATATCATGGCTCTTGTGGGCTGCGACGTTGTTTGGCTGTGGAAGTTATTATATATAATATCTCAATTTCTGAAAATCATATATATATATATATAGAGAGAGAGAGAGAGAGAGATTCGTTTTAAACACACATATATCTACACACACACACACACACACACACTCACACGCATATATATAAATATATGCACAGAGACACGATTTACTATGGGATATTCAAAGTCTATTCAAGAAAAGGACATTAGCGTTGACGACAATAGCTGCAACTTTTACCTGCCCCACGACGTTAAGAAAGCAGTTAATATGCATGCGTACACATACATGCGCACGTTTGTGCGCGCAAGTGCGTAATGGAACCCATACTTATCGTACCCCATCCCACGCCGTGAATATCCCTCTTCGTTACCACGCGTAAATGCAGGCGGGGGAGGTCTTCTACTTGTGCTGCTACGCCTGCCGCGGCTCCAAACTGCTGCTGCTATTAATGCTACCGCTGCTGCTGCTGCGTACTTGTCAGCGGAGACTTTTGCCGAGAGCAGTCACAATTCCCGTTCGGTATTTTCTTTTTTTTTTTTTTTCAAGACAGCCAGTTTAAGGACCACGACGGACAGAGCAAGTGGAATGCACATATATACGTGTGTTTGTATACATATTAGATTTTTTTTATGACAACCAATTTGCACGGACACGTTTTTATTTGTTTGTTCCTGTGTTTTCGGAAGAGGGATAAAACTTAAGAGTGCACGAAACAAAATATACACAATAGAAAGGAAAACTTTGTGAACAATAATGGACGCCAATATTCAGCTTGATCAATATCGACTCATTAGACCTGAGATATGTCACCTGCTTAATTTCGGGTAAAAAAAAGTTTAGAAAACAAAAAAAAAAAGAAAAGAAAAAGAATAAAAGAAAAATATGACTCGTTTACATCATCATCCATCCTCCTTTAGGATTACACATCACAGAAAATTTGACCTTTGACATTCGGGCCCAATAACACCCTTAAACTGAATCTATAAAAAGCACTTGTTAGAAACTGACTTTCTATAAACAAACAAACATGTTTTCGTTTTGTTTCGTTTTGTTTTGGAAGCACCAAGAAGTTTGGATACAAACGATTGGGGACCGCCTGTTAATTTAACATTCCCTTGACACTTCCTCCTCCAGAAGAAACCGGTTCATGCCACTTAAGGTGAATACCGTATTACAAGCAAACAAACAAGTTTGAGAATTTTCCATGTTGAAGCAATCTTTCAGATTTCTGTCAATAAATCCTATATTTTAAAAACAACTGACATTTTTCAAAATTAACTTAGAAATTTTCGATAGCGTTAACACTTGACGAACTTTTATTTTAAAACAGATTAATTCACATGCGCAGTAAAGTTTTTTATATGTTTTTTTTTTTTACCCTTAAAATCGACTCTCTATTTTTGTCTATCTTTGGTTAAGAACAAAGGGTAGTATCTGTTCTGATATTACACTTCGTTTTTTTTTTTTGTTTTTTTTTGTTTTTTTCTGTCTTCAGTTAGTGGGGGAGAAATTCTGTAGACTGAGATAATATTTATTTTTGTTCCTTTTTGGATAGCTGGATTTTCCCCACATTAAAAACTGACCTTGTGTCTAACTCTGCCCTCGTGAAGAGGCAATTAAATACGAACAACATTTTAAGAACTAATTTAAAAGTAAATTTAAATAAATCTCTTGAATACTACGGAAACAATTTCAGATGCCCTTAAGAACTGTTGCTCCATCACGCCCATCGATCTCGAATGATTTATATCTTGGTTGAACCGGCTCTGATTATTCAAAACAATTCATATTTTTAAATTATACTTTTCAAAGAAATTATACTTTTCAAAGAAATTATACTTTTCAAAGAAATATATGCATCTAGATATACTTAGTAAATGTTATTTCATTATTTGAAGATGTTAATCGCATAAACAGATTAAACTTTCTTTTTTTAATAAACTTTCTCCCATGATAAACTATATGCGTTTCAGTAACATTAAATGTGAATCCTCTTTTTAATTGAAAAAAAAAACATTAATTTTCTTATTACATTAACAATTATTATAACAATTCACATTTTTTTAATTATACTTCCGAAAGAAATATATACATCTGAATATACTTATTAAATATTATTTCATTATTTGAAGAGATATTAATCGCGTACAAGGAATAAACTTAAAAAAAAGAAGCCTTCTCACCTGATAAACTATATCTGTTTTAGTAGCATCAAATTTGAATCCTCTTTTTAATTTAAAAAAAAAAAGCATATTAATTTTCTAATTATTGTACTTACAATACTTATTGGTTTTCAAATGTAAACAGCCGTAGTCTCAAACGAAAGCATGGCACAATTAAAAAGTATACATACAAAACAAATATGTAAGGATCATACTCTGAACCTTAGCATTGAAATAATTATTCAGATTTGAACGCAGGTTGAGCATGCGCAACGTTATCTAAAATTGAACCACAGAAATCCGACATTGCATATTGTTTTAAAACCATGTAAACATTTACCCGTATGTAGGCACGCATGTATATATACATGCACGTGCATGCATGTAAGTTTGTTGCAGCTTGCAACTGCGCTTCTTAGACGGAACCCAATAAAAAGCAAACTTCGTTTTATATGACTTTTCGGTTCTTCGAATCAATTTTACTCCAACTGTTATTTCTTGGGTCTCGAATATTTTCGGTTGCTGTTCAACTTTGTCGATAGACGGGGGAAGATCAGTTGCTTTATATACGCCCGATATTTATTGACACCAGTCGCACTCTGCTATCATGTCAGAAGTAAAATGCGACATATAAGTCAGCGTATCAAAAAGAAATGCATATTTTTGAAACCAGTTTCAAATGAGAAGAATCAATTTGAAATCATGTTGGATGGTTTACATAAAACGTAAAGCAAAGAAGCAAAAAGATGTTGATGTTTTAATACATAAAATCACGGTTCAAAATACTATACCTAGTATATTATCTAAATCATAAACAACAACAACAATAAATAATATAATAATACCAATACCAATAATAATAATAATAATATATTCAATACATCATTTACCAACAATAACAACAACAGTATTATATATTAAACTTATCATGCAACAAAAACAAAAAAATACTAATATAATATTTAATACGTTGCTCAATAACAACAACATTAACAACAGTAACGATATTAATATATTTACTACATTATAAAACAACAATAACAATAACAACAATAATAATAGAAATTTAATACATCATACAGCAGCAATAACGGCAACAACAATAATGATGATATATTATTACCTCATTTGCCAAAAATAACAACTACAATAATATATATCAAATACATCATACAATATCAACAACAACAATAACAACAATAACAACAAAACAACAACAACAATAATATCAACAACGACAATAACAGCAACAATAATAACAACAACAACAATAATAATAATAATAATAATAATAATAATAATAATAATAATAATAATAATAATAATGTAATTAAAATATAAGATAGGAAAATAGTACGGTTGATAGACGCTTTCCGCTTTTGATTAATTGATCTGTGTACAATGCAAATAAATGAGCAACAGTTTCAGGTATTTGAAGATTATCTTCCCGCAACATATTAACCGTAACAAAATGCATTATATTTTATTGTTGACTCGCGTTTAAGTAATATTTGAATCGGATAAAGCAACGAATATCTACACAACATCGACAACAAAATACACATTGCTTGACAATTCAATGTTTATATAAACATCGAAAAAGAATATTTAAAAAAAAAGTTTCTTGCGAAAAAAGTAAAGAAAAGACAAATAACAAGAAGAAACTTGACATTGTATTCATCACACTTAAATATTCTATGAAACTTTTTTGTCCACAATAAATGCCGCCAATAAAGTTGACTCAGCGGTCTATGTCTTCTAAGAAACTGTGAAATAACATCAATCGAAACCAAGGATTTTCATATGTAATGCTCAAGTATGTCGCGATGCAACGGAGCAACAATTGCTCGTCGAAAAGGAATTTCATATGATATAAAAGTTGACGGAAATCATGGATCAAAATCATGCATCAAAATCATGGATCAAAATCATGGATCAAAATATGTTTATCCTGGTTCAGTCAAGTTCCTCGACTTTCAGGATAACCGGAGCAATCTAGATATATAAATCCTATGTGTTCACAGAAAAAACTTGGAATAGATCTTTTGTCATCAGGATGCTACATCAATTAACGAATATACAATAGTAATTGATTATATTAACAGATTGCACGAGAATCATTCTAAAAAATGCCATAACTCTTTTTAAGAGTTACGTATGCGAAATATAAATAACATTAAAAGCAAACAGATTTTACGAGAAAATTGAAATCTGTTAAAGAATAAAACTGATGTAAGAAACCCGACTTCTTTGACTTTAAATGACATTTCAATAAATATAATGAAATATTAAGAAATCGCCAATTCTGAAAAAACAAAGAACAAAAAAATACATACGTTACTTTGCAAGTAAACGAACCGAATACTTCAAAAACTAAATTCTATAATACGTAAACTAAGAAAAAGTTTTGAAAAAAAAGTGGCAACGGAATGCTGATGTTTCATCTTGGAATATTCGATTCTAACAATTCAGGAAAATTTAGATAAAACAAACCAAAAGAATCAATGTTTAATGTAACGGACACGCACCTGTAAGTTTTAAGGAGATTCTACTTTTTTTTTATTTTGCGAGTAAAATGTTTCACGAAACTTTAAGTACTTTAAAAAAAACAACTTGTCAATAATTGAAAGCAAATGATAAATACGATTCATTGATAAAGTCTCGTCGTTTGGAAATTGTCTGTTAAACAACTAAAAATAATTGCGCGTCAATTTTGTTATATTTAAATAAAATGCAAAATATTGCAGAAGAAACATTTTAACTATACGTATGTTTCTGTTTTAAAAGAATCTGAAAATAGCAACTTATAACTACATTCATGGAAAGCAAAGCACAGCAATGCCTATTTTAATGACATACATATTTATATGACAAAAAGAGTAAATCTTTCTTTGAATCTAGAAAAGTTTTGCGCTAAACAGAAACCGTAACAACATGATACAAATATGAAAACATTGACACACGGAAAATAAACAAATATTTGTAAATGACGTGTTGTTTGTTCATTGGCTTATTTACAAATAACAATGACCAATCATTTTTGAGATATGAATATATCGGAAAAGTGAAGTGCTTGCATTTTAAACATTACGCAATGAAAACAGAAACTAGAAATAAATTTGAATCCCGGAAACCAAAAAATTTATAAACATTTCCTGGCGTTTTGATATTTTTTTAAGATTAATTATGATTACGAATTAAGCACTGGCCGAAAGAATAGAATTGTGGGTATTTTTTATAATTGTTTTATATGCGGAAGTTTACTTCTTTTTTTTTTGATAAATAATTGAAGAGAGGAAGAGACTGAAAAAAAAACGATCTTTATTTATTTATTTATTTATTTATTCCCCTTAAAATCAAACGATAAAATATAGACGAAAAAGCAAAAGTGAAAATATAAGTCGAACAAAACAAGCAATTTTAAAGATATATTTATTTGCTTTCTTTTCATTATTTTGGAAATATAAACACCTGTTTGTTTGAAACTTGCAAATTAAAAAAAAAGAATCAGCGCCATTTTAAAATTTTGGTGAGAAAAAATAAATATTTGAACAATAAGTTGATACAAACAACAACAACAACAAACAGCAAACAACAACAACAACAGCAACAATAAAACAAGCAACATAATATCCATGAAAAATGAATTAAATAAGATTTTTATTGTTTTAAACGCAACATTTAACTAGATAAAACAAATATCAACTATGTCGTATTTATTTCGTTTAATTCGTTAATTTTCTGTTTTACTAATTTAATTCTTCTTTTCGAGATTTTTCATTCATTGATTGATTGATTGATTCATTCATTCATTCATTCAATTCTTTTTTCCCCTTTTGTTATTTCTAATTTCTGTCTCGAGGGAGACGCAGATCGCGAACTGTCGAAAGTTTTGCTTTGTTTTCCCGCATCCACGAACGTAAACCGCGCGATAAACTTTACAATGAGTTGGACAAGCAAAGAAACAAACACAAATCGATGTCTACGAAAGTTCCCACGCCAGCATCCGGCTTAGCTTAAGCGGATAATCGAGAGCAACAACATAAATATATAAAATATCAATTTGAAAGAAAAAAGAAACAAACAAAACAGACAAAAAACAAAACAAAGAACAATTCACACATAAACAAAAGGCACTCGCGTGTACAGCACAGTGGTATAGAACCGGACTAAAGGCTGTCAGTGTGAGGACTCGGGTTCGATTCCCACAACTGGATCGGTTTATCCAGAAAGTTCACAAATCAAAAAGAAAATATATAAACATTGTTTGACTTTATATTAAACAAGG
The DNA here is from genome assembly GCF_053919585.1 of Euprymna scolopes. Taxonomy (NCBI): domain Eukaryota; kingdom Metazoa; phylum Mollusca; class Cephalopoda; order Sepiida; family Sepiolidae; genus Euprymna; species Euprymna scolopes. The sequence goes on along the minus strand of NC_136484.1, from coordinate 22,498,341 downwards.
AAAAAGAAACGAAAACGAACCCCTCTCTAAAAATTAAAGGATCGTGGGGGGTCAGTCAATTGTTTACGAATGAATGCTATTATACACAAGGAACTAAAAGATATTTGTGCAAAAAACAAAATGTAATTTACAACTGCGACTACTACTACTACTACTACTACTGTACTTCTGTATGATGATGCTGATGATTATGATGAAAGTGATGCTGCTGATAGCGTAAGAAGTGGCGTAAACACTAAAGTTAAATACAAGGGTTCACGTTATATAGAAAATTAACAGTAGACACACTTAGAAAAGGTGGCGAATTGTTACGGTAGGTAACTTGGCAGCTAAAACAAAGAAAGGAAAAACATTGTGTTGCATAACTACTACTACTACTAATAATAATAATAATAATAATAATAATAATAATAACAACAACAACAACAACACTTACGATCACAGAGACGAATATTCTTTAAAGTGTCTCAATCCGAGTTTGGAATCATTTAAATTCTTACATGAAGCTAGGGAGGTTCTTAGAAGAGATGACCTTACGACACTTTACGGAATCTACACGGTTTCGTCTTGTTGAAGATCCGAAACCCGAGGCGTCCATTCCGTAAAACTGGTCAACCTGACTCAATCCAGGATAAACTCTTCAAACATTATCTTCGTAAATTTTGTAAAAATCTTGTTTCATTTTGTAAAACGTTAGTAATTGTCCGATTACGTTTTTTGAAAAAAAAAAAAAAAAATTATTCAATTTGGAAAAATTTTGTTCTAAAGAAAATACTTTATTATTATTATTATTATTATTATTATTATTATTATTATTATTATTATTATTATTATTATTATTATTATTATTATTATTATTATTATTATATCTGTTTGTTATTTTATCAAAGTTATTACTTCATTAGTGGTATACGTAGCGCTTATTACGTATTAAGAGGACTAAAATTTTAATCCCAGAAAAAAAAGAAAAGGGGAACAAAAGTGATAAACGGTAGAGAATGTGTATCGTTTATTAAAACGCAAATACTAAAAAATATTTATATTAAACAAGAAAGCAGAAGCGTCTCCTAACACTTTTATTAATAAATATATATCTTTGAAACCATTTTTTATTTTTCCCACTAAATTCGGATTAAGGATTAAACGGGAAACATCATATTTATTTATCTCAAGAAAAAAACGAAATTGACATTAGCAAAATATTTCACTGTGTATTAGATCGAGCAATTAAAATCCGATAAAGCGGATTTATCTACAAAAGACATGGCCAGCTGCATGTTCCCATGGACACCGGCCAGTTACCCGGGGGTACTGGCAGTAAACGGGGCATCCACCGGCCGAATTGCTATGTCTTCCGATGCAGCGACTAGTCGTCTCGGCTACCACCATCACTACCACCACCATCATCATCTCCACCGCATCCCCGGCGAGGGCAGCCGGGACGCCTTGGCCCTAACCGCGGGTGTGGAGGTTGGCGATCGTTCTGGCGTGGAGAATGGAGGGGGCCCGGACGAGGATATCATGAGAACTTTGACCCTGTCCTACGATGCTAACACGCCTATGACCGACGCTGGGCTAACATCGGCCGCTGCCGGTGCCGTCGGTCCTTCCTCATCCTCGTCATCGTCATCTTCTATGTCATCCTCTTCGTGTTCGTCCTCGATCGCCGGAAACAGCAACAGCAGCATCCACAACGCTTCGGCAAGAGGGCGAGTTTTCTCCGTACCGACGGTGGCCACAGGAACCGCGACTTCAGCGGACTATAATCGGGGTGTTTCGGCTGCTACGGCGGCTGCAGCGGCTGCAGCCGCCACCGCCACTACCAGCATTTTCCCACCACCTCCTCCTCCACCACCCCGAGCACCGCCGCCCCCTACACAACAAGGGATGGTCCCAGGAGCGCATTTTCGAAAACTAACTATAACCACATCGGCGACGTCCTCAAGCAGTGGCCTTGGTAATGGCGACAGCGTTGGACGGTTGAATACCAACAGCTCAACAATAAGCATCACCCGAACCTCAGTGACAGGGGAAGGAAGGGAAGTAGGTGGGGGAGGTGGTGGCACGGGACAAGGGCCAGGGTTGGGGACAACAGTGGCTGGGGTGCATTCAAATCAGAGAAACATAGCCAATGCACATGCTCACACCAGCAATAACGGAAGCATCGGCCATGACACCAACAGCATGAATCTTAACATGCAGAACTCAAGGCCTCAGACCCACGGGTCTCAGCCGCAACCCTCAGCGCTGCTTCCGCCCCCACCGCCGCCTCCGCCGCCTCCACAGTTACATCACCACCACCATCACCTGCACCATCACGAGGCGGGCCCATCCCCAGCCGAATACATGATGAGAGATGCGGTTCCTATGGCGCACCACCATCATCATTATTACCATCTCCATCCGGGCGGTTACGACAGTGGAAGGCTTGCCCCGTTGCCCGCGACAACCACATCCACGTCTTATTGTGGCGCCCGGCCCCAGGGCTATGCCCAAATTTCAGACACGCCAGGATTACAGGTAAGTTGCACAGTTTCTTTCGCATATTTACTTTCCATGCTCTCCCCAATCGTGCTTCTTCATTGATTCAAATTATACATAAGGCAAACGTTGGCAGTACATGTTCATGAACATTTGCGTTTGCTATCATATTATATTATATCACAATTATTGTTTGACTGAGTTTTATATGTCGGAGGTTCCACCTATATGGCCTTTTAAGCATCACATTTAAAAAAAAGAAACAAAGAAAACGCGAGTAACTTTTGTGCATTCGGTAGACGGAAGTGCATTTGTGTATGTGATGGAGGTGCTAGGATTTAGAATTGACATATAAATTTTGCATACATATGTCCTGTCTAAATAATTATTTTAGAGTGCCATAAACTGATATTATCTTGTAATCAAACCTGTCTTTTAGGATTCGTGACATAGACACACATACACCCCCCATAAACACACACACACACACACACTTATATATATATATATATATATATATATATATATATATATATATATATATATATATATATAGTTATCTGCTATGACGCCATATATGACGTATATTTTAGACAAACAAGCAAAAATAAAACAAACAGATAGGAATACACGTTAGGGAGTGTTCCTTAACAGAAGCGTTGATTGAGTTTGAATAAAATAAAATACGTATTAGATACGTTTGAAGCAAAAACAACCCATTATTACGAACATAAATAGATATTTATTTTTGCTTGAAATTTATATGTTTCGAAGTTGTACTTCATCTTCAGTATTTTTTTTACCATGTTGTTGTTGGAGCAGAGAATCAGTAAGTAGAAGAAAGGAATACGACTTTATTAAAGAAATAATGGTAAAGCGTGTCGGTTACATGAACCATGTAAGTTGTCCAAGATGGTATTTTTATAAGTTTTTTTAGGTAAACATCTGATGAGTACGTTACTAAATATGCAGCAATAACATAATTTTGCAGACTTGTTAGTTGCAATACGAAACAGTATTGTAATAGCTACTTTTACAAAAGTTACAAATGACTAACTGAGAAAACTTGATATTTGGAACTTCTGGGACCTAATAAAAACGCATTCATTGAGTTTGGATTTTTTCAAAATTTATATTATTTTGTTTTCATTATAAGATTTTATTTATGAGAAAGGCCCACTACGATTGTTCAACCGACTAAATGATTAGCCTACATATATATATGTGTGTGTGTGTGTGTGTGTGTGTGTGTGTGTGTGTGTGTGCGTGTGTGTGTGTGGCAATTTATGCCTTTTTCCCACTCGTATTTTTAATTAAAATAAGATAGATAGATAGATAAATAGATAGAAGTTATATATATATATATATATATATATATATATATATATATATATATATAAAGCATTGAGAGTAAGAAATCAATATTTGATTCTGAGTTACTTTTTAATCTATTATTTCTATAGCATATTATTAATATTATTTGGCAATTAATAGTGTGCTTCCCTTTATTTTCTGAACAATATATTTTCTGGCTTGGAGGTTTTCTTTTTTAAATAGAGACATTTTTCAATATTTACTTACATCTCACTTTATCTTTGCTGTATGAATTTTAACTATCATATTAACACTCATATTTGTTTTCAATAACTATTAGATTATTCATTATTTAACAGTCTCACTGTCACATAATATATCTCTAAGATTGTAATTTTTAACAAATTTTTAGACTCTTGTTTACATTCATTTTGTCGTGGAGTTTTATTCTCATCTTCATAGTTGTGGTTTCACCACGTTTCGGCCAACTCGCTCTATGGCCTTCCTCGGATGGTTAACCACAACGGGATAGGAATGCTGGGTCTTCCAATAATTACTGCCTTCTATAGTTATCCTCTGACCTGTTTTTGGGTAGGATTGAAAACGCTATGTTTAGACAATGCTTACCTGGAATTGAAGAGATTAAATGCCTTTATCTACTGCGCCACGGGCCCCAAAGAGCGATCAACGGATTTTGTAGTCTTATAAATGCAACTGTTGTGGTGTTATCTGGTCTTCCATTGTCGGATCCGTACCGAATAATATTATTTACTTATTTTTTTTATTTTTTTTATTTTTTTATATTTTGGAATTCTTTGAGATGAGACTTCATAATTTGTGTAAAGAATTCCAAAAAAATAAAAATAAAAAAGCAAACTACAGTAATTTCAAATTCCCTTAAACTAAGTAAATACATTTTTTCGAGTTTGGAATAAAACAATTTAATAGTTGTAACGTATGTTTAATTGCGTATTTGTTTTTTGCTTTTTTTGTTGTTTTTTTTTTGTGTGCGTGTGTTTTTTGTGTGTGTGCGTGTGTTTTCATATACTTTTGTAAAATAAATCATTTCCGTAGATAGAATAGCACCTCGCAATCTATTAACATATCTGTTGCTTTACAGCTATTAAATTGTTGTATAACGATATTCGTAGGTTGTTCGTTTATTAAGCAATATTATAAAATTAATAACGTAAAAATAATTTATTATTAAACACTCGCGGATACTTTTGTATGATTTTCTGTTCTCCATCTTCAGTTTTGATTGGTTGGTTGGTTGGTTGGTTGGTTGGTTGGTTGTTTGGTTGGTTGGTTGGTTGGTTGGTTGGTTGGTTGTTTTTGTTTTACGGCATATTAACCCTTTTCGGATTATTTAATGCCGAATCCAAAGATTTTGAAGAATTTTTTTTTTTTTAATAGAATGTATTTGTTGTTTTCAATCGGTTTCTATTCAACCCATAGTTGGGACCCTAACAAGTACTACCACTCCAGGTCAGAGTGGACCTGGGAGCAATGGTAATTAAATGGTGGCTCCACACTCCCCAAAAACCGCAAGCTGGAGCCTCACCACTGGATATAGTTTAAGGTCATATCCAGGACCATTCAGTTTTGATTGCAATAAAGAAACTATGAGGATTATTTATTATTAATTATTTTTGTTATTCTTTAAGTGATTTCTACATTTTGTAAACATAAACCATAAACACGTTGGGAAGTTAATCGCCTTATATTTACTCCTTTATTCGTATGACACTTAATACGATGTTGCTCGGGAGAACATTAAATCACTCATATAGATCCATTAAATTTAAATTACTATTTTATCTGTTTAATATTTTACTAGCGGGCCATGTGGAAATTCCACAGTGGACTTATTAATATGCAATATATTGATGTTGGCGTTTTGTAGATGTTCGGCGTAAATGGAGACCCTCTGATATTATTGTAACTTTTTTGTTAAAACTGTATAAAACTCTGAGCTAGCACGAACGCCAAAGCTCGTTCGAAAAGTACGCTTAAATATGATATTTTAATTCTTGCAGATTTCAGTTATATTATTATAGAGTTAATATTCTATCGATTTTTATATATTATAAAGTTGTGATTTCAAAAATAAAAAATATATCCATATGACTTGGGTGCATTAGCTTGAATCGAAACTGAAATAACAACTTACGAAATATATATATATATATATATATATATATATATATATATATATATATTAAACTTGAGTTCTTTCAGCCATAATCGAAACTGAAACCAAAATTTATGAAGAATTTTTGATAAAATTATTTATAAAAACAAATAGATTACTGGAGTGCCATCAGCTATAATCGAAACCGAAATCAAAACTTATGAAGAATTCTTGGTAAAATTATTTATGACAAGCAATGGAAGTACATAACAATTAAACGACCCGGATGTAAGCGTGACACAGAAAATCACACATGTTATCAAATCACTATATAGATTTGCTTTACAACCCAGAATAACGAGGAAATACGACTAGTATTCAATCATTTAGCAAATTTAGCAAATCTAATAGATCACACACCGTCGGACAAGCTCCAGCGTCTGTCCTATCGCCGCAATGTTTATAATTATTTTAATGGAATGTGCTCTGATGATCTCATAGTACTTGTGCCTCCTCGACATTCATATTTCCCGACTAATCCGAGAAGTAGCAAAATCACACCCCTTCACTGTTGAGGTTCCCAGATGCCGGTAAGCGTTTTTCTCTAAGAGCTTAGTCATTCGAGCTTCTAGATTTTGGAATTCACTCCCGGTTACTAGCTTTCCTCGTTGTAATAATGAGTTGAAATTTAAATGCAATGGGAACAAACATCTTGCTGTTCAATTGCTTATAGTCTTGTGTTGGACTTGACCCCAAATCGTATCCCGTTATGTTCCAAGTAGCAATATTCATTGTTTATGGTAAAAGAGAGTAGAAACATATTCAGAATATTTTTTTTTTTTAAATTGGTATAAAAATAAAACTTAGAATAATTTCCGAAAACCTATCGATTTGAAAAGTTATGCTTTTATGTAATCTAATATATAAAACGCTATATGTCTGTCGGTCTGTCTCCATATTTTCACACTTATCTCTTCCGAAACTAAAAATCGCAAAGCGGCCCTAAATGATTGGAGTTTTTATGGGCCGTCCTTTTATAGGTCTTTAGCCGGTTAAAATAGTTTTTAAGAGGTCAAAAGGGTTAAAATTGAAAAAATCGTTATACATTTTGTACATTCTATCTTTAGTTTATTTTTTATTTTTAATCAGCTCATATGCGTGTCACGTTGGTACAGTGGTAACGTCACCAGCTTGGAATGTTACAGTTTTGCTTTCGATTTTGATTCCAGCCCCGTTAGTACTGGTATAATGAGCCCAAATTGTATTTTCTATATGCCACACACACACACACACACACACACACACACACACACACATAAATATACATATATATATAAATATATATATAAATATATATATATGCATATATATATGCATATATATATACAGACATATATATATACATATATATACACATATAGATATACACATATATATACACATATATATATAGACATATATATGTATACATGTATATATATTCACATACACACACACATATATATACACATGTATATATATACACATACACACACATATATATACATGCATATATATACACATATATATATACATATATACATGCATATATATGTATATATATACATATATATACACATGCATATATATGTATATATATACATACATATATATACACATATAGATATGCACATATATATACACACATATAGACATATATATACATATACACAGACACACACACACGCACACACACACACACACACACACACACACACACATATATATATATATATATATATATATATATATATATATATATATATATGTATATAACCCGGGACATATAACAGTGAGGAGTGGGAATTTGCTGTTTGCAGGTTAGTCGGGACTATGTACATCGAAAGAGCCTAAGTTTCATTACGGGAAAATGTGACACAGGATCAGAAAGTGAACTCTCGTCCCACAAAATCAATGAGCAGTCCAGTCGGCGTTCTCCTGTACAGGTGCCTCAGACGATTATCAATAAACTAACATTTTCTCAAAACCTTGAAGGGTGGATTTGCTAGGATTGCACAAAACAATACACCAGTCCAACACCAGAGGGCAACTCTTATCGTAGCGACCGACATCATCGGACTTACTGTCGAAGAGGTATCCTCATCTGATATGAATTGTCTAAAAGATCAAATACTTATTGTATTTGTTATTATTGTGTATACAATGGAAGACATCTATTTTTTCGCTATGGTTTAGTACAAGGCTTTTGTCATATATATCCCATACTATTATTGTTTACTTGAATTTTTCGGACTTGTTGGACATTATTCTCACGGCGTTTCGGTCGACGTAACTTCTCTCCTTCTTCAGCGACGTTTTACTGGATCCAGTAATGTTCATTCAAACTCGAGAATCTTGACGGCATGTGGAATTAAATGTTTAATTGAAGATGTTATTTAATCCATGATGGCAGATTGTTCTCGTTCCGTCAGCTACTACCGTGTAGAAGCTTTAAAAATGTAATTTTATGCTATTATAAGTATTTCTTATAGTGAGGATTGAAATTTAACCTCCAGAAGACCGTCATTTTGAACCGAAACCGATTATTACTTAATAGCTTTATCCCTTACGCAACATGATCATGTGTCACAAATTATATAACTTAAAATAAGTAAACAAATATATTAATGATTTTAAAAAAATATTATTTTACAATTTATTAATATACTTTTTGCACAAGTTTTGGTATACGTATGGAAACGGTGCACCACTCGATTTAATAATATTTTTATGTTCGTCTTGTTTTTCGTTTTTGTCAACGGATTATTATCGAATGGTCATTAATCTACTAAATTATTCAAAAACATACAGAAAAGTTGAATATTTAACAGTTTTTAGAATTGTCTCGCCTCTAATACAATGTTATAGTAAATCGACCCCCATTTTGGAAGCGTCAGCTTTTTCGGCCAAATTTCACGAATTTACCCTTTTAAAGCCTCTTTTTGAAAGCCCAAACAGCTTTAAAAAGGCTAAATTCGCGGAATTTAGACGAAAAATCGATGCTTCCAAAATGGGGGATTAATTTATTGTATCAGAAACGGAGCCCCCTTTAAAATATTAAATATTGAATTTAAAACAAATTGTGGATAATCTGGTAGATTAGTGACTATTCGATAATAATCTGCTGTAAAAATATTAAAAAAGAAAGACGGAAATTAAAAAAAATTACAGAGAGAGGTACTGCTTCACTACATGCGCCCCTTTTTTAAATATATGTTGGTAGGTTGGTATATTAACACAAACAGACAATATAAATAATTGAGTTGTTAGTCACGTGGCGTAAGAGTGATCTGATTAGTTTAGCCCTACATGTAACACTCTAACAAGTATCAAAGTTTTGTTTCCTGATATGAATGCAGGTAAGAAATAATTACAGCAATAAGGACATGTACGACTTTGGGGGGGGGGTGAAAAATCCTATCTACGTTATGTTTCCTCACTTGACGAACATGGCTTTGCCTTTTTCTATGCAAACCACTTTAGAAAACTTAGATTTCTTATTACATATATATATATATATATATATATATATATATATATATATATATATATATATATATATATGAGCAAACAGTTAATAAAACATGTTAAAAAATACTTTGAAATGAATTAAAAACATATTTAATCTGAAAAGGAAACACTAGATAAGTGGATAGTCCTTAATCTACGGAGTTTCGAAGAAATATTTTCCTTCTCATCAGAGGGTAGGAATTATCAAACTGCGGGGTCGGATTTTGCATGCAAAAGTATTTGATGAAACAGCAAGTAAGTCAAAGATCTTACTTGAAAACAAAAATGAAGCAGAGGGAATATGGTGAAGAAAAAGGTGATTAAACATGAATGGATAGTTTTATTTTATTTTATTATATATATATATATATATATATATATATATATATATATATATATACTTCATTTACTCGCGTAAAATTAATATACGAAAGTATAAATTTATGAGTAAAATGCTCAATACGTGGGTAGAGCTAGTTAGTAAGTTATAAAATATATATGGCGATTAAGCTACACTGAATATTCCGCGTTTCATTCACTCTTATATATATATATATATATATATATATATATACTCGTTCTACGTCTAATATTTATAAATATTCTTAATCTGCTTTCATACCAAGTGAAATTTCCCGAACGATTCGGAATTGCAATCAGCTTGCAATTCTGAATTCTACCCGTCATTTTCAAAAGCGAGGACATTTTCTGAATCTACAGTTTTAGCCGCCAAAATTTTAAAGCTGCACCCATACTTTGGTTTAGTATCCCTCAGCGTCGATGGCCAGATATAATGATCTCGCCTGTGCTTATGCAGGTATTTCTATTGGTTGTACAAATTTTAATTGGGAACCAACATTTATGGTTTTCTCTTCGGCCAAATCAGTTCCTTATCATTATCAAACCAGACATGGGTTCTCGAATGGTCATTCTTGATTTTGCCAACCATATGGCAAAAGCGATACTGATCTTGGACGACGTTGATTAATTACGTGAACCTCGAACCCGTGTGTATACATGAAAATAACCTTTCTATTGAAAGTCACTTAAATTAAACTACTAAAGAAAGATGCTTTTCTTGTAAATATATATGATCATATTCGACCAATATGGTTTATAATATCTCGTCTTTATGACCTACGAAAACTATAAGAGCAACATATCCTTAAGACCTATTTCTTTCTATATGTTTAGTTTAGTATAATTTAACTAAATAGCTGGCAGCATTATTCAAGCAATGCTTAATATATATATATATATATATATATATATATATATATATATATATATATACAAAGGAATCACTACTTATCAAGACCCAGAGGCCATTCGAGGGTAAGAGTTAAAGAGTGTACATTGGTCAAAAGGATAATATCATAGTAATCGTTAGAAATGTAAATTTGGTAAATTGGATTACTTAAGGGGAACGGCTCATCAAGAACTTGTTTACATTGGACTTGAAAACGGCTATATTGTAGTCAGCTAGAAAGCAGGTAAACAGAAGAGAGTTTTACAGAGGATTCTAAGAAAGAAGCTTTGTTCATGGAATCTACGTTTAGGTTTAGGCACAGATAAAGAGTAGGGGAAATTATTGACAGTGTTTACAGCCAAACGAGTGTTTCTCGTGAATGTTTGGCGATGGGAGACCATAGATTGGAGCTCAGACGAGCACTTGCTATGATAATGATGATAAAACAGAGACAGGCTCGCAACGTCTCTTCTGTGAGAAAATAGGTTGCAGGGAAGAGAAAAGGGAATCCCCGCTAGGCTACGAAGTCTATTCTGATTTCTGTCAAGGCAGAATAAGTCTTCCTAGCAGCTCCTGTCCTGATGTG
>NC_136484.1:22454528-22479528 GCF_053919585.1 Euprymna scolopes | reverse complement strand
TACCAGTTGATTGTTAGATAATTTTTTCTGAAGTATATATATATATATATATATATATATATATATATATATATATATATATATATATATATATATATAGTTAGTCAGTTATAAAATATATATGCCGATTAAGCTACACTGATTATTCCGCGTTTCATCCACTCTAGGACTCTTCAGGCTTATGCGCCTATATATATATATATATATTTATATATATATATATATATATATATATATATATATATACATATATATATATATACATATACATATATATATATATATATGGAAATGTACTTTAATTGTTTGACGAAAGAGGTACAGATAATTATTAATTATCTGTATCCCTTTGTCAAACAACAAACTTTTGTTTTAATTTAATATAATTTAACTCAAATTTTCATTAATACTATTGCTCTATATCGCATATTGAGCTTTTTTTTATCTGCTTAGGATTGTCTTATAAATATTGATATTAATATTTAATTGGACTTCATGTTAACTGTATTATACAACCTGTACTTCACCTAAGTTATATATATATATATATATATACATATATATATATATATATATATATATATATATATGTATATGTATATATATATATGTATATATATATACGGTCAGTCATGACTATATATTTTGATGTCAACCTGATAAATGTAACGTGGAAGAATATATTTGCATTTATATAGTCCAAACGCAATCTATAAATACACAACGGATACACGTAACCTTTTGTGACGTTAAACAATTATTAAAGCTGCAACTTCTTTTCACGCAACTCAAACTTTCAAAGCCGACAGATATACTTTAGCATACAACCTTAACGGTACTTCAGCACTGACAGCTTGGTTGTGTCCATCAATAAACCGATACTAAAATAAAATATATGACTTTCTCTTTCGAATGGCACATGAAATAAAACAAAATGCTTATCAATATAAATAAAACAGTAAATGCATGTATGTCTGTAAATATCGAACCAATAAACTCTTAAACTACTAGTCATATAACACTGAAATTAACAGGAAATAGTAATCATACACCAAAGATGGTTTATAACGGGTAAAATCTTTGTTTGGATGCATGAATAACGAATAATCAGCAAGTTGAAATGCAAACTGTTCATTTCAACTTGCCGACGTATTTTACTTCTTTCTGCGCATGCCCTAACTCAATTCATTTCTTCAATTCGTTTAATATTAAATCTTTCTTACATATCGATAGCTACATCGGTAGGAGACACAGACGGAGCGGTAAATGTTTTGGTTTCGATTTTAACTGATGGTACCAAAGTCATTTTTTTATATAAACTTTTGAAATCACTACTATATATTAGGTACAATATGATATTCAATAGAGAATTGGCTCCGTAATAATAAATACGAAAACTGCTTGAATTAAAATATATATAAGCGTATTTTACGACCCGTCAAGATCGCCCCCGCTCCTAGTTTGTTAATATATTTTCAAATAAAAGAAAATATATATTTACTTATGCCTATAACTATATATATCTCTTTTCTTCTCTGCAATTTTTCTCTCACAGACGTGATGTTGCTAGTCTCAGTCTTTTCTATAAATACTATTATAGCGTGTGTTTTACAGAATTGTCTGAGATATCCCTTGCTTCTTTGGTTCTGGTTCGTTAGAATCGTCGGTCCAGTCGTCGCCATCAATCCTCTGTTTTTATACCCCAGCTTCTTATTCCAGTAGCTTCTCTCTAAGAATCGTAAGCTTATCGAACTATCTTCCTGTGAAATGTTTTCCCTTATACATTTAACCTTGGTCTTTTCAAGACGAAGATCAATGAGTATCTTTTGTCCTTTTTTTTTTGTTAACTTCTTACATTAAGTGGTTTCACGCCGTGTCTGGAGCGATTTCCATAAACAATACATGAGTAAAGAATGACCCATAAATAAATGTATTTCAATCACAGTTTAACTTTTTTTTCAAATCTGAAGTTTTCAAACGTGCAACATAAAGAAACTAATTTGAGTAAATTTGTAATCTTTGCTTTTAAATTATATCATTTGTCACAAAAAAAGATTCGTACGAACGGCTTATTGACATCTTTGTTTGTATCTGTTCTTTTTAGTACATAATAACAGGAGACCCGACGTTGCCCGGGATTGAATGATGATCAACGAATGTTTCACACTCCCATATTTATACTGGCATCGAAATCGGTGAAATCACGCATTTTTTAATTCAAATCGATTGTCTGCTTTAGTTGAGACCCCCTGCGGTGCCCCAAGCGGAAGCTTCATATGCCTCTCCGCAGTAATTTAGTATACAATACATTGAAGTCTAAATTGCACTGTAGAGAACCTACTGTTGATTTCATAAAAAATATTTGTTATATATAATAGATTGAATTGAAGTTTAAAATGCAAAAGTCAAGTAGCATGGTTCAATTCTGTTCTAAATAGAAACATTCATTTCAAACACTCCCCTGTCATATCAAAGAACCTGCTGATGGTTTTATATGCCTGGTCTTACTGCTTGGATGGCGATAATTGCTTGCATTTTAGTTTAAAATGAAAACGTCAAGTACCATGGTGCAATTGTGCATAAAACAGAAACATTCATTTCGAACGCGCCCCTGTCATATCAAAGACCCTACTGTTGATTTTATGTGTCGGGGTTTTCTGCTTGTGCGGTAATAAAACTTCCGATGTTAGGCAGTATGAGGTGTTAACTTTGATCAAAATCGGTTGTTCCTTCTTTCATCGGATTTTTTTGATCATCGATATTTATCGAAAACATTCTGACACAGGAACAATCTCATAAAACTGCCAGACACATGAAGCAGTTTTGTGTAAAATTTCATAAAAATCGGCCCAGTTGTTTCGGAATTCAGAGGGAACAAACTCACACGTACACATATACACAGACACGTATACACATACACATACACACACAAAGTTCCTTTTATATAATAGTGGATGTTAAATTAAATAAAATATAATTAGAATTTAATGAAATAAAATATAATTAGAATTTAATGAAATAAAATATAATTAGAATTTAATGAAATAAAATATTACTAGAATTTAATGAAATAAAATATCATTTGAATTTAATGAAATAAAATATAATTAGAATTTAATGAAATAAAATATCATTTGAATTTAAAAAAATTAAATATAATTTATTAAAACATGTGTTATAATAACAATATATATATATATATATATATATATATATATATATATATATATATGATTACTTCATTTGATCACATAAATTAATATACGAAAATATAATTTTATGCGTGAATTTTCCAGTATTTACTTCCACAGTGCCCAATACATAGGTAGAGCTAGGTAGTAAGTTATGAAAATATATATGGCAATTAAGTTACACAGAATATTCCACGTTTCAGTATCACGAGAATTCGTCAGGTTTATGCAGGCATAACCCTGACGAATTCTATTGTAAAACAAACTGGGAATGTTTTATTTAAAAATATGTATTAAATAATGTATTATTTTTTTAATTGGAATGTTTTCATTTTGTGTAAAAACATCTGAATACTTTTAAAATATAACGTTTCTGAATTTTTGAGATGACGATTGATTATTTGTATTATTTGGATTAATCGGACTACTGTTCTCATCTTGAGTGTTATTCTCACAACGTTTCGGTCGATGTAACATCTTTTATCATGAATACGAACCATGGAAATTTAAGTTTTTAAACAAACCGAAACAAATGAAAATAATAAAAAGAATCGTTTTTGGCATCAGCAAATAGGCACTTTTTTTAAAGACAGCTGCACTAAGGAATTGTGATACAGCGAAATAATGACATTGTCAGCTTCCCCTACAATGGGTATCCTTTGTCTTTTGAGACTGACCGGACGCATTCATATATATATATATATATATATATATATATATATATATATATATATATATATAGAGAGAGAGAGAGAGAGAGAGAGAGAGAGAGAGAGAGAGAGTATAACTCCTATAATTTGAACATCCGCTTCGTTCAAATTAGAGGATGCGGTTCAAGTTTCGTGATAAAAAAATGTGCTGCCGTTAACTTTAATTTTCTAAGAATTAAGAAAATTAAGAATTAAGTAAATGAAATTCATTGCTATATGATACTTCAAGTATATATTAAGCTGAGTTTACGATATATTGCAAGTAAGAATTGTTAAATATTATTACCAGGAACAAAAACATTGAAAATAAATCTACTCTTACTTGTTAGGTATTTGTTACCTAAGTTATCATCTACATAAATCATACATTTATGTAAAATGCAGTTTCTTTTATTTATTCATTTAATGAGTCTCATTGCAGTTTCTTTTTTCATCGATTGAGCTCTCGGGCGTTGCCATTGTATTCCGTAAGCGATCACGAAAATCTACAATTTCCTGGTTCTGTAGCTTCTTTATAATTATATCTCTTCGGAGTGACAGTGCTTGCAAAACATAGTTGTCACTAAAGTAAGGACTTTTTTCTAGAAATTTTACAACCGTCTCCATAGACTTTTCAGCATCATCCCATGATATTGCTTCATCAGAGTGTTCTTGGTTATTTACATTAGGGCCAAGAGAATGGGAGCTGTCGCTATTTTTAATCACCATTACTGCCTTCAGGATATTGATCAGTAGTTTCCTCATCTTGTTGCACCCACATTTCAACATCATTTGCATTAAGTGATTTAAGAACAGCGTAGTTGGTCGGTAACCGTTTGGTTTCAAGAATTTGTTCTAGACCTATTGTGATGGGTTATTTTACACTATTTTAAATATAGCAATCTGAAAAAAGTTTACAGTTAGTGTAAATTAATTATTAATAGCTAATCTACATTAATTACATAGTACCAATACTAATCTACATTAATTACATAGTATCAATATTAACATTTCTGCGCAATATCTGACTAAACCATGTAAACAGTTTTACTGCAACTTCGCATCAAATATGCTAATACAATTTCAATGACGAGACAGTTCAAGTCTAGAAGAAGTCCAAATGAGAGGAAGTCCAAATGAGAGGAAGTCCAACTTTAGAGGAAGTTCAAATTAAAGGAGTTTTACTGTATGTATAAATATATATGAGTGTGTGTGTGTGTGTGTGTGTCTGTGTGTGTGTGGAGGAGTTAAACTTTCAAACCTAAAAAAGTGAGGAATGTCCATTTATTATATCCTCGTTCAAGCTTCACAACCCTAAAAAAATGCAAGCACGTTCTCTTGAATCACTATTTAAACTGGGCGGACACTGCTTTTCTCACAGAGGAACTTCCATTTTATTAATATTTTTATTTGTAATATTTCGATAAGGACCTAAAAAAAAAAATTTTGCAAAACATCTCTACTCCTCTGTCTTGAAGAACTTTCTCCTACTGTATATTTTCTTTATTGTCGTATTTTCATTTTATCTTTTCTTTTTCTTACTTAGCCATTTATATCTTTATATTTTGTACTTATTCTTTTATATCCATTTTGATTCTCCTATATTTAATAACTCTGTATTTATTATACCTTTATTATTCATTATTATTCTTATATTATTACATGTATTTTTCTCATACACCTCTGTATTTTAATCTACCATCTGTTTATCCTCTACCTTGTTCACTTCAAAATCTTTTTATATTGTATCATTTATAATTTATCTCCACACATTTATTATATTGCTATTATTCCTAATAATTTATATTACTGTTATAATTTCAGATACCCCTTCTAAAATATACCGACATAGCATAAATCCCTATTTCAAGTAAACCCCTTCCATGGCTATAACCCATTAATACATATGATTAAATAAACATCTTATTTCAATTAATTTACCCTATATTCCTTCCGAGAAATTAATCACGCATATTCACACATATACTAAACCCACCATGGCAGATATGTCATACACCTACCTTCATTATCAAACAAAAGTTATACTTCTCCAAATTTAGTTTTCCCACCTCAATTTACTTCTCCCACCTCAAATTTACTTCTCCCGCCTCCAAACAACCTTAACATTTTATATATCACTGCACAATATTTGGATCCTAATGTAACTATCGCTAGACGTCGCATCTCTATTATGTTCCCTAGCATCTTCTCACATCTTCTGATGAGAAGCACAAGACTTCGAAATACCATGGTATAAAGAGTTGTCACTTACTCTATACCCCTAATAGTTGTATAACCTTATTAAATAAATTAATAAATCTATATATCTATATATCTATAAAAGTTAACGTGTCTGTTTGTGTATTTGTCTGTCTGTGTGTCTGTGTACATTTCCCTACGCAATAACTTTGTCAATTTTTAGTCTACAGACTTAAGATTCGATATACAGGGTACTGAGATTTGGGGAAATCTTTGTAATCCATTTTTCCGCCAGAAATTTGGCTGTTAAGGAGTCAAAAGTCAACGATATGACCTTTGAGAACGCTACTAAACTCCTCCGCCAATGTTGGGTCTAAACACTTGAAATTTTAAATATAGGTTTCTTGGACATGAATCTAACTTAATAAGTTGATTAGAGCCCAAACTATAAATGTTAAGGGGTCATAATAGGGGTCAAATTAAAAAAAATTGACCGCTTTTTTTTGTTGCTCAACATACACTCCAAACATCCGGGCAACGCCGGGCTGAAATGCTAGTTAGTATATATTTTTATATTGTTATTTATATATATAATATTATAGTTTAGCATGCAAATTGGAATCCTATAAAGTCGTATCCTCCGATGGTTTTTGTGTCTTGATAAAAAGTCACTAATTAGTATTAGAATAAGTAAAAAGTAAGATTTTAGCATTTTAACTTTGATGTTTAGCATATGTTAGAATCTCAGGAGACATGACTCTCTACACAGCTTTTAAACCCTTTCCATCCACTGTGATTGCTCGAATAGCGAATGCTCGTCTGAGCTCCAATCTATGGCCCCACCCTTGCCAAACTTTAACAAAACACAATCGACTAGTTACAAGTACTATCAACAATTTCTCCTACTCTCTATCTGTGCCTACATCTAAACACAGATTTCACGAACAAAGCTTATTTCCTACCCTATATTCTCTCCCGTTTGTGGAAGTACCCACTTGTAGAACACAGTTCCACTGCCCTGATTTCCGATCGACTACACTATGGTAGCATTCAAGTCTAATGTTAACGAGTTCTTGTTGAAACGTACTCTTACATATTCAAATCTTACTTAAACTTATACCATTAACGATTACTACACCATCACCTTACATTTAACCCTTATCGTCGAGTAGCTTTTGGCCTTGATACGTGGTGACACTCTTGTAACAAAATGTAATTTTCTTCGCTCAGTTTAATTTTTTTTTTTACTTATATCTTGTGATAATTTTATACTTCACACCTGTATGTGAAAGAAGCAATTAAACGGACCTGCTTGCTATAATTGAACGCTTATCGTAACGGCTGTACAACCTCGAGGAAATAAAGTTGTCGGTCTCATTGGGATCAAAACTTAAGGGTTGCGGACATCTGCTCGTCACTCTGTTGAACTGCCGCGTACATCAAACACCTGTGTGATCGGGCGTTCCCCTCTTCCTCTTGAGAGCGTTTTATTTTTTTTGTTTTGTTTCCGCTTTTTGCGTTGTTATTAAATCGACGAATATTTTCGAGTTTGAAGGTAACTCTATAATATCCAAATAAAATATCTACAAACGGTATAGATGAAACATATTTAAAATGATTGTTTTGTAAATGGTTTGGAATCAGGGTTTAGAGGTTTAAAACAAAATTACTCTACAGCATAGACGAAATTTTGCCTGAATTATAATAAACTTATGAAATACATCGAAGCAAAAAACAAAGATGTTTGCATTTCGCTTGTCTATACAGGGTGTCCCAATAAAATGTATATACTCTTTAAATGACCGGAAAACCAACATTTATTAGAAAAAAGAAAGTTTCGTACATCAAAATACCGTGAACAAATAAAGAAACCAGCTAATTATCGAAAATGTTCGAATTATTGTCCATTGTGGTCCATGAAGAGCTAACAACGCTCACTGATTGAATAGAAAACTTTCCTAATCAGTTAAATTGGTATGTTGACACATCTTCTTTCAATGGTTGCTTTCAACTCATCCATTGTAGCTCGTTTTGTGGCGTGAACCTTGTGTTTAACATGCCTCCATTCCCAGCCTGCCCCCCAAATAGAGAAAAATCCACGGTAAGGGGGTTAAATCTTGTGAGCGTGAACAGTGCTCGATATTTCCTCTCCGCTCTTCGCAGGTGATTATCAACAAATGCTATTACGTCATGATGATAATGGGGAAGTGCTCGATCCTGATAAAAGCGCCATTCTTTATTCCTAAACATCTCTTGGCAACGTGTCATAACGTATTCATGTAGCAAGTTGAGATAATTCAAAGAGTGTATACACTTTATTGGGACACCCTATATCAGCTAATCAGCCGATTGTTTTATAAACGTTGTCTCAAATTATCGGAGATTATTCAAACTTGTATATTTGTTTCACTTAAAAGGTAAGTTAGTAAAAAAATAACCTATGCCTTTCATTTTGTAACTACGAGCAACATTTCAAAAATGAAGCCTCCTATTTTTTTAACTCAAAAACTTACAAAAACTACGAAGACGGGAGTGATACCATAAAAACAAGCGACGTTTTGTGTTCACGAATTTATTTTTCTATAGTGTCACCACTATTCTCGATGTACTATTGCCGATGATAAACGATAGCTGTGCATGGGCGCCTGGAGCGCACTTTGTTATACGAGAGTCGTTCCAAAACTAAGGCCTAATATTTATTTTAGCTCAAAAAGTTGAAGAACTACGAAAACAGAAGTGGTATCATTAAAACGAGCGACCTTTTGTTCTCCAGAATTTCTACATAGTTACCAGCATTCTTAATATACTTTTGCCAGGAATTCGATTACGTATCTTTGCTTTGGATGTACGTCCATGAGTTGGTTTCTTCAAGTTTAGCACCGTAAATATGTGCAACAGAGAGATGAGATTTTCAAGTTGTGAATTCAGTCATTACAGCAATGCAATTTACAGTCCAATTTGATTCATTCAGGTGGGATATATATAGGAAGCCTTACTTATTTTACATTCCTCGTAAAGTACATTTTATTTTCAATTTAATTATAACGCTATTTAGTCATTAAATCTATAGATCTATAAAAGTGAACGTGTCTCTCTGTGTGTCTGTGTGTCTGTATATGTGTGTATGTATGTGTACATTTCCCTACGCAATAACTCTATCAATTATAAGTCTACAGACTCCAAATTTGATATACAGGGTACTGAGATTTGGGAAAATCTTTGTGATCTGTTTTCGGACAGAAATTTGGCGGTTAAGGGGTCAAAGTTACACGATTTGAGCTTTGAGAACTCTACCTAACTCCTCCCACAATTTGGGGTCTAAGCACTTGAAATTTTAGATATAGGTTCCTTGGACATGGATCTAACTTAATAACCGGATTTGAGCCCAAAACAATAAATGTTAAGGGGTCATAATAGGGGTCAAAGTTTTTAAAAAATGACCTTTTTTTTGCTCAACATACACCTCCAAACACCCAGGCAACGCTGGGCTTAAATGGTAGTTATTAATTAAAACAAATGGTTATAATAAAACTGTCGTAAGTTCTTTTTGTTATTATTGATTTAATCATTCTAAAATGTCCACAATTTAACGAGTCATTAAAGCCTGACTTTCTATTCGACAATTTAAAAACTTCGACATTTTTCCGTAATTTTTGGTGTACAATAATATATTTGCCAGATACGTAATGTTAGCAAGGAGTTTTCCTGTTATTTTACATTGAATTGACATATTTACTTGGATATTAATGCAAACTAGCAGGACCCGTGGAAATTCTACGGATTTAGAAATATATTGATGCAACTGAAGTATTTACATAAAGCTGATAATTTTTCTGGATATCACAAAAACTAGCTTTTGGGATAAAAACAATCAAGCAAATATGAGTTTATTAGCATTTCTATCATATCCATTGAATTTTAAACAGAAATCTGACCAAAAGGAGATAAAGTAATAAGTACTAATAAATATCAGAAAGTAATATTGTGCTACATAGTTCAATACAAATAAGAAAATCACATTGAAAAGGTCATTTTTGATTTACTCTTTCAGTCAAATACCACTTGGCGGATCATGTTCCTTTCTTGCCCTGTTTCTTTCGAATGTTCCTTTTTTACGTAACGTTAACCTGGCTTGTTTCTTCTTTGAAGAACCGTTGCATGTTGAAATTACTACCAGTTCCTTTCTTACACTATTACAACAATGATCACATATTTTTATAATGATATTCGAAAACGAGGCAACATCAAAGGGAGGTCACTTTCATATTATTGTCAAGATTGCTAGATTAACTTTTGTAAATCTTAATTCGCGAATTTGGCTCCTTTTTTGAAGCAGTTTAGCTTTCAAAAATACATTTAGCGATATTTTTTAATCATAACGTACAGACTAAATAAGGGCAAGAAAAACAGACTATTATATTGATAAGCACCTCTAAAAGTTGATCGATACAATCACAGAAGCCAGCTAGAAGGGAGGCAGAGGCGGCAAAATTAATAATTACACGGGAATAATAACTTACAATAGAAAATATGCGTCAAGTGCATCAATATAGAAATATGATTAAGCTTAAATACGATAGTGCCGAAAAACAGTAATTATATAACGAAAATAAAAAGCAATAATGAAGAAAATAAATATTATAGAATCATTACGATATTTTTTATTCATTTTGATATTTTGTTTACATTGCATTTCATCTATTCAATATTTATTTCAACAGTTGTCGAATTTTGCCAAGTTAATACTTATATTAATACTTTATATTAATTGTTTCTTTTTAACGAATCTTTTAAAATATGAATAATTGTTCTTCTAGATAATTTATTGTAAAACTATATACGGTACATTATATATCTATATATCTATAAAAGTTAAAGTGTCTGTCTGTGTGCGTGTGTGGCTGTCTGTGTACATTTCCCTACACAATAACTCTGTCAATTTTCAGTCTACAGACTCGAAATTTGATATACAGAGTATTGAGATTTGGGAAAATCTTTATATATATATATATATATATATATATATATATATATATATATACACACACATATACACACACACACACACACACATATATATATATATATATATATATATATATATATATATATATATATATATATATATACAGAGTTATAAGTATTCAAAAGAGAACACTCATAAATTTTGATGAGCTCATGAATTTTGATTATCTTCTGGGCTTGACTTTTACTCCTGACCTGAAATGGAACACGTACATCAAATCTGTTGCCAAGGTCGCTGGAAAAATGTTAGAACCCTTCTACCGCTCCAGAAGATATCTCACTGCTGATGTAATTCTCTATCTATACAAAAGCCAAGTACGTCCAAGGATGGAGTACTGCTGCCACATTTGGGCAGGAGCTGCTAAAAACAGTATATCCTTCCTTGACAGAGTACAAAATAGACTTCGGAGCTTAGGGGGAATGCCCTTTTCTTTTCCCTGCAATCTCTCTCCCACAGAAGAGACGTTGTAAGCCTGTCGTTGTTTTATCGTAATTTCCATGGCAAGTGCTCGTCTGAGCTCTAATCTCTGGTCCCCCTTGCCAATCTTTCACGAAAAACACCCATCTAGCTGAAACCACTGTCAATAATTTTCCCCATTCTTTACCTGTGCCTAAATCAAAACGTAGATTCCATGAAAAAAGCTTCTTTCTTAGGCGTGCACGCTGTGGAACTCTCTTCCGTTTGCCTGTTTCCCACCTGACTACAACTTGGATGTCTTCAAGTCCAACATAAACAAATTCCTGATGAACCGCCCCCTTAAGTAGACACTTTATCAGATCTCCATTACTAACTATTAAGACGATATTATCCCATCGATTACTGTACACGCAATAACTCTTATCCTCGAGTGGCTTCCGGGCCTTGATAAGTGGTGACTACCATGTAAAAAAAAAATAAATTTAACTAAGTTATTAAAAATTGTCAATAAAAAAATGGCAGATATGTATTTTTTTATTTTCGTTTTCTTCTGGGAGGACAAACATTTTTAAGTCGTCTGAAAATTATTTGTTTTCACCAATCATCTGTCTGAAAATTTGGCATGTTCAGTGTCACTACCTTGTAAATTCGTCAATAAGTATGTATGTATGTAAGTATGTATGTATGTATGTATATGTATATATGTATGCATATATAAGTATGTATGTATATATGTATATAGATATATATGTATCCATATATATGTATATATGTATGTTGTATATATGTATGTATATATATATATATATATGTATATATATGTATATATGTATATATATAAATATGCATGTATATATGTATATTTATATGTATATATATGCATATATATACATATACATATGTATATACCTATATATATACATATATATACACTTATATATGTATGTATGAATATATATATATGTATGTCTATATATGTATATATATGTATATTAATATATATATGTATATATACGTATACATATATACATATATATATACATATATATACATATACATATATATATACATATACATACATGTACATATATATATATACATATACATATATATATATTTATAGTTATCAAGTAAGATATTTGACTTACTTGTAGTATCATCAAATACTTTTGCCAGCCAAATCCGATCCCGCATTTTGCAGTTCATATATATATATATATATATATATATATATATATATATATGTGTGTGTGTGTGTGTGTGTGTGTGTCTGTGTGTGTGCGTGAATATATATATATATATATATATATATATATATATATATATGCTATGCAACAGATACTGCCAAGAATTGTAAATGTCAACTGACTTAAAAGAATAAATTATAAGATGCTCAACATCATGAACTTCTGAATATAGTCTTTTGCCAGATATTTACTATATTGCTCTGTAATTACATTGAGATTCTTAAATGAGGATTGGTATATATTATCAGGAAATAAAATATATTTCTAGAGAAATAAATAAATAAATATATATTTATATATCTATATATATTTATACACGTATATTTACATCTATAATATAAAGCTGAACGTCTGTGTGTGTGTCTGGTCAGCAATAAGCTCCTATATGGTTGAATATTATAGAAAACTGATCACATATAATGATAGATGTATCGAGACACAGAAATGGGTATGTTTGATCTGCCATAATGATGATTGATTTAAATTGTGGGGTTTGCGTACGCGCCTAGTCCACAAAGTATGGAAATAAAAAATTTAAAAATTAAAAAAAAAAACGTTTACAAGTGTTTTTGATATAGATGTACATAATAATACTTTTATAAGTATGTTTTAACTTAAATAGGGATGGTATAATAAAATTGTGGGGTCTGCGCTCGCGCTTTCCCTCCATAGAATGGAAATAGGCACAAACATTAATAAAGACGTTTCATATCTAACTGCGTAAGTATACTTTGATAATTATGTTTCAGCTTGAAGAAATATGGTATAATAAAATTATGGGGTGTTCGTTCGCGTCTGACCTCCATAGAATGGGAATTTGTCACAAAGTTTAACAAGGTTTCTTTAAATATAGATCCACAGAATATTGTGATAAGTGTTTCAGTGCGAACAGGTATGGTATAATAAATTATGTGGGTTATCTATTTTATTTTTACTTTACTATTTTGCTTTGATTTTGATGCCCAAAAATTCGAAGCTATCTCTTTACAACCCTTCCTTTTCATAACCTATCATACTGTCCTTTCATAAATAAGAGTCCATTTACTGTAGTCTGTTTTTGAAGCCAGTCAACGACGGGTACTTTCGCTAGTATATATGTAAATATATATATAAATATATATAATATAAAAATATATATAAATATATATATACTTATATAAATAAATATAGAAATATATTTATATATGTAAATTTATGTATAAATATATATATGAATAAATATATACATAAATATATATAAATGTATATATATACAAATATATAAATATATATATAAAAATATACATATATATGTATTTTAATATATTTATATATGTAAATATATATATAAATATATATGTATATACATATATATATATATATATATATATATATGTATATATATATATATACATATGCATGCCCGTGTGAGTACGTCCGTGCACGTGTGTATGTGTGTGTGTGTGTGTGTGTGTGTGTGTACGTCTGTGTGTGTATCTGTAGGTTTGTGTGTAATGAGAAAGTAGTGTGTAAATATGTACTGAGGCAATTTCCGCTCTAGCATATTTGCATACGTCGTACGGACATTTCGTATCCATTTAAATGATGAATTTCTCCACCTTATAAATTATGCATTTATCCATATAAATTGTCATACTATTACACTATTATGGAAAAAAAATCAATTTGAATTATTTCTCATTTCAAATAGACCACAACTGTGACCGACGTACAGAACATTTAAAAAATAATATATATATATATATATATATATATATACGTACGTGTGTGTGTATGTGTGTTCGTGTTCTTTCGCTTATCTCAGCGTTGTTTCTTCTTGTCCTGTACTCCTCCTTTCTACTGGACTCAAACTGTGCCGATTCAGGAGAGGTGTGGTTAGAGATTGCGCAACAGTTTCACGCGCAGCTACTCTTACAGAGTTTTTTTTGTCTATCGAAACTAAAGGGAGGCATAGACGTACATATGTAGATACATCAAACTATCTGACCAGTAAAAGTTAATTAGATACGTGCACTTAGATCGACGGATAAAATCTTTAAAGATGTATTGTATGAGATAGCAACTGAATTATATTTTATATAAGGAATTAGAATTAGAATGGCGTCTAAAGAGCAAAGTTTCTTTTAATGTATTAGTATTTTAAAAGAACATTGCTCATAGTAATGTAGATATATAATAAGCTCAATAGCTATATATATCCTAGAGCTATATTAATATTGAATATAAAGATTAATAATTGTACATTATGAATCAGTTTCAAAAGGAAAAATCAACTATTCGTGGCCAAAATACAACCTGCCCACACATGCACTAACGAACTTTAAAACACATTTTCTAATGAAACTCTATAAGGACTATCCACTTTACTTACTACGAAAATGCTAGTTATATTTTGGTGTCTCAAACATTTTACCCTCACGTTTTGTGCTGATGAGGAGATTAAATTCGAAAACAAAAGTATTTGTCAATTATTGTCAATATTTATTCTCAAGTTTAATCAAATGAATATCTTTTCCGAAACGATCGTACACTCAATTCGATTTTGTTATTCTTCCTTTTGATTTGTTGGTTGGTTGGTTTTGTTTTACGGCGTATCAACCCTTTTCAGGTTATTTAATGCCGAATCCAGTTATTCTGAATAGACCTGGGAGCAATGGCAATTAAAGGGTGGTTCCATACTCCCCAAAGTCCGCAAGCTTGGAACTGACCATCGGATATAGTTTAAGGTCATATTCAGGACCCTTCCTTTTGAAACTGATTCATAATTTACAAATGCAAATTTCGTATTTATTATTATGAACCCGATTCTCTACTGATTATTATATTCTACCTAATATATATCAGGGCATTTAAATGTAAAAAAATGACTTGTTTGCCATCAGCTAGAATCGAAACTCAAACATATAATTCTTAAGTCTTATCCGTCATTAACGTATAACTTAAATCCATACGCATACAAAAACAAAGAAAATTACACTCTCTCACCTATAACTTTTAATTAGCGCATGCACAGAAAAAATATGGGCACAGTCGACTTAGGCCAAGCCAAGGTCAATGTTTTTTTATATTATTTTGATCCCACAGCAGTGTAGACCAAATATTCAGAGAGGGGTTTGGTAGACACGTTGCGCACACACACCGACAAGATCACTTTATATATATATATATATATATATATATATATATATATATATATATATATATATATATATATATATATACAGGGTGACAAAAAAAAAACGGGTCCCAATTCTACTTTAGGCCCTGTTTCTTAGTGTTTTGTCCAAACTAAATTTAACACAGTGTATTCTTTGTCCCAGCTCCCACTGGGGTCTTGGTGTACTCACGGTCGTTGATTCTGCCATGTCCTATAAAATAAGGGTAATCGGTGAATAAATAATGAAGATATCACGTTTTTGGGGGGGTCACCCTGTATGTATATATATACACATATATATACATATATATAGACATATATATACGCATATATACATATATATACACACATATATATACACACACACAAATATATACATATACATAAACACACACACACATATATATATATATATATATATATATATATATATATATATGTGTGTGTGTGTGTAAAATAGAATTTAAGATAAAAACGTTTTGGTAGGCGAAAATAGATAGATAGATAGATAGATAGATAGATAAATAGATACTGTCATCCAACCTTCAGCCTCTGTCCCATCCACGAAATGTTGCATCCCTCTGCCTGTTCTACAAGTACTTTAACGGTGAATGTTCTGACGAACTGCAAGCACTTGTACCCTCTAGACGTGAATACCTCCGATAAACTCGACAAGTAGCTAAATCCCACCTCTTCACAGTAGAGATCCCTAGGTGTAAGAAAGCCTTCTACTCCAATAGTTTCTCACCCAGAACTGTTAGACTTTAAAACTCCCTTCCGGGATTCTGTTTTCTCAACTGTACTGACATGCAGAAGTTCAAATGTAATATGGTCATACATCTTGCTACTCATCTGCTGCAATACTCCTGCAATTTATGTCACCGATAGTATCCCCCTACTTCAAAGTGGCACTGTCCCCTTTATGGGGGTGAAAATTGAATAAAACAACAAGACAAAAAAAAAACAATAGATAGACAGATAGATAAATAGATAGACATATAAAAATACCAGACTACCCGTGACCCGTTGGTTCAGTATGTTATATTAGCTATGGAATTAATGTATGAGCGTGACACTTGTGACGTAAAGAAATAATTTGTTGTGACATAACAGAAACATTTCTTTGAAAGTATATTAAAATGAAAAAAAAATATAGATAGATTTCTATGAGTCTTTCTGTTTATAATTGTTTATTTATGAAAGAAAACACTTACAGCCATTAAATTATAAGTGGTTTGCCATGCTTATAGGTAAATGATATATCTTTTTTAAATGAAATTGTTAGTTGAAAGTACAGAATATTTAAAAAAAAAAAAATACCCTCCCCATGTCAAGAATGGCTTTTTAAATAGAAAATGAAAATAAAATGTAACTTTTTTTCATTTATTTTAAACAAACATTCATTACCCATTAGGTCAAATATTCAATTTATATGTTAATAATAATATCAATAAAACTAATTAAGACAATGCGGAAATGAACGATGTAAAAAAAGCAGAAAGTATTAACAATTGTTTATTTGGATAATTTAACTGCGAAAAAAAAACAATTGGGACGCTGAAAACCTACACAGTAATACAATGTTTTATTGTCGAGTTGATTATTTACGCTGTTGTGGGTTAATATTTGTGTACGCATGCGCTACCGGAATTCATAAACCGGATGTTAGGTTACGGCACCCGTTACAAGGTCATTTGAGTTTTATAATTATATAGATCTCCGTCTACCAGAACGTTTTCATCTTAAATTCTATACAGCTATGCAAAATGTAGAAACTATGCATGAATAGAGTTTGTTTTAATAGTGAAATGAAACTAATGAATCACAGTTAGAATATACCATGAAGACTAGTATGCATACATCAGCCCTGCTGTTTTTTAACAACGTCAGCAACCACGGTTCTCCAAATTGTAGAGTCATGGCAATCTTGGGAATACAAGTAAAGACGGATGTTTCGCGTTGCTTTCCGTCAAATATATTTCCGTGTAAAATATATTAAACAGTTGAAACAAAACAGTAAAGTTCGAAAAAATTCAGCGGTAAATAAAACGATACACTATCGTTATTATAACTAAACTGGAAATTACTACAAAGAAATTGCTTTATGAAACACTGGCCTGGGGACTCGGCGTTGTCCGGGTGTTTTCAGGTGTGAGTTGAGCAAAAAAAAAAAAATTGTAGTAAGCAGGGAGGCTCGAACCCGTGTCGCGAAGGCGGAAAAGAAAGTGAAAGAAAATCTGACGTCTGAGTCGAAGTTTCTAGTGACCCTTAGTAGAAGTGGGCTTCGGGAAGCTGAGTTCGAATCTCAAGACCGACGGAAATTGTAACCTCATACCCTGATGATTGCGTAAGCATATAAACACTAGTGTCTCTCTCTCTCTCTCTCTCTATATATATATATATATATATATATATATATATATATATATATATTTATATTTATATATATATATATATATATATTTATATATATATATATATATATATCATTTTCACACTAGTATGATCCTTTTCATATTCAGTTTCTTTAATTACTTTACAGGCAAAATTTCTTTATACATTTCGATAATCCCCCCCCCTCTGACGAGAAGAAAAATATTTACTTCGAAACTCCGCGGATTAAGGACTTTCACCTCTATTTTTGTTTCCTTTCCGAAAAATAAATATTTGTTTAACTCTTGCTAAAGTATTTCTCAACATATTTTATCAAACCTATATATATATATATATATATATATATATATATATATATATATATATATATATATATATATATATATATATATATATATATATATATAATTATCAAATAACTCAGTAAATTTACGATTGGGGATACGATTGGGGCTGGGTGCGATGAAATGATATCAATCTGTACGATTATTAGCCGAATGGTTCAAACACAAATGAAATTAACGGGTGGACGGCTGATAATATTTGATGGGTAAACACAATACATAACAATCGTTGAACTTTTGTTTCCCTTTTTAACAACAGTTTGTTTCATAAAACTGCAAAATATGCAAGCTCGGTTATCCTATACGACATACGTGCACTTCTTGTAATGAAACCTGCGAGAGAAAGGAAATATAATTCCGTTGAATTCATTCATAAATCGAAACTGTCAACCGTATATAGACTTACTGGCGTTTCTCTCCGAATGATGCTTGCCTTCTGGATTCATTCACAGTTGTAGGCGGTAGAAGTGTTCTCTTTTTTTTAATTCGTCTATTTCGATTATACTCTTTTTTTAATATATCCCCCCCTCTCTCTCTCTCTCTCTCTCTCTCTCTCTCTCTCTCTCTCTCTCTCTCTCTCTTACTCTCTTGATACACACAAACACACACACACACACACACACACACACATTTTGCTAATTCCTGCCCTCTGATGAGAAGGAGAGTATTTCTTCGAAACTCCGCGGATTAAGGACTATCCACTTATCTTGTGCTTCCTTTTTTAAAATTAAATATGTTTTTAACTCTTTTTCAAGATGTCTTTTAACATGTTTTATTAATCATTTGTTCATATATATATATATATATATATATATATATATATATATATATATATATATATATATATTGGCAGCAAGTTATTATTCAAGTACCTCTGATTGAACACGACAGAGTTTTTCTTTTCTCCGATTTTTCTGAATATCTTTTCCATTTGCCGAGCGGCCTTCTTGATTTCAGCTGGCATGTTATATAAAATGGCGCCAAAACAACACGTCAAATCCCATAATAAAAAGCAAAAGTCGCCCAACTTTAGAAATAGCTTAACTAACAATACTAAAATTCGATAGCTTAACAATTGCACACGACGACTTAAATTACTAGAAGTCATACTTATCAAAAGACTATAGTCCTTTTATAACCGAATCTCATTTAACACCGGTAGAAATACACTAACAGTATTTAATAACAAACAAGAAACTAAATAAACTATAAAATAAGAAAATCGAAATTAAAAATAAAAATAATTCGCCCCTAACCATCCTGCCCCCACCTTTATAACTAATAAAATATATAAATAAATAAGTAAATAAAATAATAATAAAAATTTAAAAAAACTATAAATATACCAAGCCTTAAAGTAAAATAAAAAGAAAACGATAGCAACAACAATCGCTCCTGGCGACGATCGAATGCACCGATAGAAAGCGCTTGAGAAGAATATGGCTGAACAACAACTTGTGGACGTCATTTTATATAACATGCCAACTGAAATAAAAAAGACCACTCGGCAAATGGAAAAGATATCAAGAATAATCGAAAAAAAAGAATAACTGTCGTGTTCAATCAGACATGCTTGAATATATATATATATATATATATATATATATATATATATATATATATATATATATATATATTAGTGTTGAGACGATTGACCGGAATCATAATCGGAAAAATTGCAACTTTTGGAGGTATCGGAATCGATATTAAAATTGGGAAAAGGTGTATCTTTTTTCCGATGTCAAAAACCATTTTTTGCTGTTGTTTTATTTTTGCTTCAGATTAAAACTTCCTTTTTGGATACGAACGATACAACGATAGATATTTATAAATTTTAAACTATCAGTGAAACTAGAATCTACATATAGTATTTTTTACATTTCCCAAAGTATCTGAAAGTTTTAAAAGGAATACCAAGGTAATCATACCCGTCCCCGTAAAAAAAAACACCCGTGTAACTTAATATTAAGAGATTACAAAAAGAATCAGAATCGGAATCAGTAATTGTTTCGGAATAGGAATTTTAGAACCCAATCGACAATTGTATCGGAATCGGAGAAAATTTGTAGAATCGTTTTATCACCAATATATATATATATATATATATATATATATATATATATATATATATATATATATATATATATATATATTAAATTTATTTATACAAATATTAATGGCTACATATGTGCATACATGTTTGTGTAATCACCCGCGTTGGGGGATTACGTCTTCAGGCCAAGAATTACCGTCGAAAAACGATATACCTGCTCTGTTCACTCATTGAGCACTCTTTGGTAGACACATGTTGTTTCATTGGATGCACCTCTAGGAAACTAAACTCTACTGGCTATATATATATATATATATATATATATATATATATATATATATATATAGAGAGAGAGATATATATAATATGTATGTATGTATGTGTGTATGCGCTCACGCGCGCGCGTGTGTATGTGTATGTGTATGTGTGTGTGTGTGTGTTGATATACATATACACGTGCCTATGTACACATACAAACGCAGGCGCTTTCAAATAGACTAGTGCTACCAGACCAGACTGTCTAAAGATATTGACTTCCTGAGACGAAATGCACCTTTGCAAATGTTAATTATGTTCTGAAAAACCAAAAGCAAAAACAACAACCTACCTCCCCCCTTTTCCTTCTCCCCATTTCCCCTTTCTCTTTTTATCTTTTCCCACTTTCTGACTGGTTTCCTAACTTAAAATGTACCAAATATTAATACTTCAACACTTTTCTCTCTTAAATAACCTGAAAAGGGTTGATATGCCATAAAACAAAACAGCCAAACTAAACTCTACAAATAAACATTTGAAGATATAAAGAACTTGAAGCATAAAAACTGTTTCCAAAATAACTGAATTCGGCACTAAATAACCCGAAAAAGTTTGATATGCCGTAAAAGGTTTGATATGCCGTAAAACAAAACAACCAACTAAACTTTCACACAGAAGTAGAAAATGCGATCAATCTGACATCCATCTGCAAGGTTCTTGGAGACGGCTATTATACACGCGACACCATGGAGTGTATAAATATCTCTACTGGACAATCTGTAAAAAGTTTAATATCGAATGCAGTAACAATTCCTGGGAACATATACTTGAAAGAGCAGTCGAAAATAAATCATGCACTATCCCCTATGACTATGCAATTTCAACAGCTACGTACCTAGTGAACAGGGCTGTAAAAGCTTACTTGGTGATGTGCGGCAGGACGGGGAGAGAAACATCTTTAAAAGTTAATATCTACAGTAGTGCAGGGTTAGACAGAACTGACAGAGAAACGGCTGGTCGGGTGTCAGGGTCTTGTGTACAACATGAAAAGAGATTGGAATCTTAGGAAGATTTCTGTCATTCTAATATTTATAGGAGCAACTGGACTCTTGAAAAAGAATTTTTAAAAACTACCTAGCAAATATACCCGGTGAACAAAGTGCAAGAGAGATTCAAACAATTGCACTCAGGAACGTTAAGAATCTTAAACATATCGCTCGGTTTAAATATATGAGTTAGCGGGTGAATATCTGGCATCCGGTAGGATAGCCCATGCTCAGCTTGAACAAAATATTAAAATTTAAAAAAAATTACTATATGAAGGAATAAAGACAACGGGCTCAACGTATAATAATCGCCACGTGATGATTGGATTAGGTGCGGTGTGAGTGAGGGTGTTTGTTTTGTGTGTGTGTGTGTGTGTGTGTGTGTGTGTGTGTGTGTGTGTGTGTGTGTGTGTGTGTACTGACTAAGCGTATTCCTAAGTTGCCTGGTAAAGTTGAGTAAGAAAATATCTCCTTGAACTATTAGACCATTTAGTGTTTATCGCGTCCGGCGTCAACGCACATCTAAGGATCTAATGTGAAGCAGTTACCAAAATAGCACACACACACACACACACACGCGCGCACGCGCATACATATATATATATATATATATATATATATATATATATATATATATATATATATATATATATATATTCGAAACTCCAGGGATTGAGGACTATCCATTTATCTAGTGTTTCCTTTTCAGATTAAATATGTTTTTAACTCATTTCAAAGTGTTTTTTAACATATTTTATTAACTGTTTTCTCATATTATAAGCTCTATTTCCTATTTGGTTTTATCGAGCTTTTACATCTGGCTGAGATAATTTTATAAATATTAATTCTTTATTTATATATATATAGTTTTTTGGTAAAATAGGTTTTATCAATTATATTTTCCTCTTTGTATACCAATAGTTTTTGTTTTGAAGTTCAATGTCTGTTAAACATGACAACAAAACATGTACCTATTTACAATGCCTCCCCACGGGACAGAGTTAGACACCAGGGTCGTTTTTTAACGTGGAGAAAAGGAACAAAAATAAAAATTGTCTCAGGCGTGAAGGATTTCTCCTCCACTCACAGAGAACAAGAAATTCAAGTGCAGCATCTGAAAAACAGATACTACACTGTGATCTTAAGTCGAATAAACCTCCCCTAGCTTTACAATATGAACAAAGATGGCTGCCGGAACAAATACACGTAGTGTAGTCTTCTATGATCTTTTTTCTTCTTGCAGCATTTATATTGTCATGCATTGTAGCTATCTACTCAAATAATTCCTATTTTTTCTGAAGTGTATATGCAATAAAAAGACGGTATTGACATAATAATAATCGTTTGTTTGTACGTAGCAAAACGGATCTGTAAAAAAAAATGTCCCTAAATTTTAACATAGTAGAGGAGCTCTTCTGCATGGAAAACAAATATTTCATTCTTGGAATGTAACTATACTCTTATTCTTATATATTTTTTTATTATTCGAGAGGAAACTCAGAAAGCAACATCAAACTCTATTTCCTATATTGATTTTATTGACCTTTTGTATCTGGTTAAGATTATCATATAAATATTAATAGTTATATTATGTTTAAGTTTACAGAAGCCATTGACTTGTAAACTTAATAATTATCTCTTGATTATATATATATATATATATATATATATATATACATATATATATATATTATATGATACAAATTTTAGAAATAATATTCTGATGTGATGGTAAGATGGAAATGAAAACTATAAACCAAACATTAAACAAATCAAAACATTTCTAAAGCAAACCTATATGTAAAACAGGTATATATACTTTCCCATGCCATAATTATCATGAAGTACGAGCGGTGCGCAATAAGTAATTCCCCTGACCCACTTCCCATAGGAGTATAGCAACGAAACTTTGCACAGTTATTAGTCTTTCTCTACATAGTAACCACCCAGAGTTATGCATTTCTCCCATCGTTTGATGCAGCTCTGGAGACCATTTTTGTAGAACACCCAGGTTGGTCCTCCAACCACGACGTGACTTCAGAAATCAAGGCTGCGTCATCTGGGAAACGCTTTCATTTCAAAAATAACTTCATAGCTGGGAAGAGGTGAAAATCAGAGAGTGCAAGGTCAGGAGAGTAGGGAGGATAGGGCAGGATTTCATAACCACACGCCCGTGCTTCTGATCTGGCGACATGCGTGTTGTGGCCCGGAGCGTTGTCCTGCTGCAGGAGAATACAGTTGCTGATCTTGCCCCGTCTCTTGATTTTGATACCTTCCCTTAATTTCCTCAAAAATGAAGCATAATAGGCTCCTGTAATTGTGGTACCCTTTGCCAGGAAATCTGTCATCTCTACTCCGTCCTGGTTCCCTTGCCTTCTTTGGAGATGGTGAGTCAAAGAGCTTCCAGTGCATTGATTGGGTTTTGGTCTCTGGATCATAGTGATGAACCCAGGATTCATCCTGTGTAATCAGTCTTTCGAAAAACTTTGACTCATCTTCTTGGCACATCTCCAAATTCATCCTCGAGCACTCGATGCATTCTCGCTTATGGAATGGTGTGAATAATCTGGGAATCCATCTAGCAGACACCCTATGCATATGCAAATGGTCATGAATGATAGTTTCCACATTTGGCGAATAGTAATGCGCCGATCTTCACAAATGGCAGCCTCAACTTGACGGACAGATGCCTCATCAATGGCAGAAGGGGGCGACCAGGTCTGGGAGCTGTTTCCACAGATTTCCGGCCATGTTTGAATTCACGATGTCAGCGTTTTACAAGGTCATATTATGGGGCATTATCACCATAAGTTTTTTTTATTTCATCAAAAGTCTCCTGTGGTGTGCGTCCTTTCAAATACAAAAACCGTATCATTGCCCGACATTCAACAGGCTCCATTTCATACCTGACTCAGTTCAAACACCTGCAAAACAGAAACCACAATTAGTTCAGAGCTGTAATTTGCCACATAACCCGTAAAG
>NC_136484.1:22439528-22449528 GCF_053919585.1 Euprymna scolopes | reverse complement strand
ACACACCTCTTCTCGGTTGCAGGCGTTCTGTACGACTTCGCTTTGTGTTGTTCAGCTCGTCATGCTATGAACTTAATTTAGAAGTCTGGGAGCGGTGAAAAATTTTCGATACGAAATTATTTACTATCCGGATTAAACAGCATCTGTACATTATAAATCCGCATTGCATATCTGTATGTTTATAACGAAAACCTCGGAATATTATTTAAAATAATGGTAGGTTTCAAATAGCAATGGTTTATTTGAATACACCGGAAATATAGGATGTTCCAAAATTATCTGATACATTTGTAGATCCAAAATAATAATAGTAACTAGCGGGGCCTGTGGAAATTCCACAGGGGACACATTCATATGTAATATATTGATGTTGGCATTCTGTAGATGTAAAATGCAGTGTAAATGGAGACGCTCTGATATTATTGTAGCTTTTTTGTTAAAACTGCAAAAGTATTTATCTAAGCTAGCACGAACGTCCGGTAACGCCCGGTTGTAAAGTACGCTTAAATATGATATTTTAATTCTTGCAGATTTCGTATATATTATAATAGAGCAAATGTTCTATGGATATTTTTAT
Organism: Euprymna scolopes; assembly: GCF_053919585.1. Taxonomy (NCBI): domain Eukaryota; kingdom Metazoa; phylum Mollusca; class Cephalopoda; order Sepiida; family Sepiolidae; genus Euprymna; species Euprymna scolopes. The sequence continues at coordinate 22,448,951 of NC_136484.1, read as the reverse complement.
ATGTTATAAAATTGCGATTTCAAAAATAAAAAAATATATCTATATGACTTGGGTGCATTAGCTTGAATCGAAACCGAAATGAAAACTTATAAATATATATATATATATGTGTGTGTGTGTGTGTATGTATGTATATATATATGTATATATATATATTTATATATATATGTATATATATATGTATGTATATATATGTATGTATATATATATGTGTGTGTGTTTGTGCGTGTGTGTGTATGTATATATATATATTAATGAAATCAAAAGGATGTAGTGTTTACCACAATCGTAAACTTCCAACTAATATGCATAACAGTATTTATATATAGATAATTCAATCCCAACCGAATAAAAAAGCTCAATACGCAATAGAGAGTAGAGCTTATTATAAGAGAAAGAAAATAAAAACTGTAAGTTGAACTTTACAGTCAAAATTTACTGTTAGACTGAATACTCAAAAAAGAAATTTACAAGTCTTAAAGAATGCTATTCTTGTTATTCTTCTCATAAGAGGACATAAAGAAATCAGCAAATTATATTTGTAGTAATGCTAGAGATTGCTAGTTAGGGCATTAAGTGAAACCGCAATTTATTGTAGTTATAAATTGCCAAGAAAAGCAGTGAACAAATATAAAAACACATCGCCATAATATTCCAGTTTGCATGTATAACGATCGATTCCGAAAATTATAAATAAAGGTTGATAAACTGTATTATGGTGATCATTCAAACTATTGAATAATATATTGTAACTAGCAGGGAGACCCAACGTTGAATGATGGTCAACGAATGTTTCACACTCCCATATATTTATTATCATTGAAATTGCTTATTTTTTAATCAAATTGATTGATTGCTCTAGTTTAAGGCCCATCGCGGTGCATCGGGAGAAGCTTTAAATGCCTCCCCACAATGACTTAGTAAACAATACATTGTAATCTACATTGCACTGTAGAGAACCTAGTGTTGATTTTGTAAAATTATTGGTTTACTAGCAGTTCAGCTCGGCTTTGCTCGAGGCCTATGTACTGTTCATAACTTATATTGCATATTATATATATCCAGGTAACCTACTTCTAAAATTTTAAGTGTTTAGACCTAAATCTGGCGGGGGAGTTTTGTAGAGTCTGCAAAAGTCAACTATTTCAACTTTAACCTCTTGACAGCCAAATTTTCGCCTAAAAACTAATTAAAATGCTTGCTGCGTGTCTGAATATACGTTATGTAAAATGTCAAATTTTTAAACACAAAATTAGCTGAATAGTTTGCTAGAAAGCGCAAAGGTAAATCTTTTTAATTTTTATTCCTTGGCAGCCGAATTTTCGGCCAAAAGCTGATTAAAAAGCTTCCTGCATGTCTGAATATCCTTTATGTAAAATTTCAAATGTTTAGACTCAAAATTGGCTGAATAGTTTGCTAGAGACTGCAAAGGTAAAATCTTTTGAACTTTGACCCCTTGGCAGCCAAATTTTCGGCCAAAAAACGATTAAAGAACTTGCCTTATGTCTGAATACACTTTATGTAAAATTTTAAACGTTTAGACTCAAAATTGTCTGAGTAATTTGGTAGAAACCGCAGAGGTCAATTTTATTTTTATTTATTTGACCCCAATTTTGACTCTTAACATTTATTGGCAGAGGAGTTTGGTAGAGTTTTCAAAGGTCACATCGTTCAACTTATGTCAGATCTCGAGTCTGTACACTTACAATTAACAGAGTATTTTGGTAGGGAAATGTACACACACAGACACACACACAGACAATTTCACTTTTGTAGATATATAGATTTATAATGGCTTGAATTAAAGTTAAAAATGAAAAAGTCAAGTGCCCTGGTTCAATTGTGCTCAAAATATAAACATTTATTTCAAACACACCCTTTTCACATCAAAGAATATACTGTTATTTTATATGTCGGGCCTTATTGCTTGTGCGGTGATAAAACTTCTCAAATGCACTTGTGATGTAAGGCTTTATAAGGTGCTAGTTTTAGTGAAAATCGCCTGTTTCTTTCTTTCATCGGATTAATTCGATTACCGATTATCGGTATTTACTGAAGTCATTTCGATACAAAGCCTATCTAAGAATACTCTCAGACACATAAAGGACCTTCGTTTGAAAATTAAGAAAAATCGACCCAGCTGTTTTCGAATCCATAGGAAACCCCATCTCTCACCCCTCTCTCTCTCTCTCTCTCTCTTTATATATATATAATATTCCTCCCCCTTACACACACATACACACATAGACACATAGATATATAATAGTAATATGATTACACATTTGAAACACAAAAAGTTTAAGGTTACGAAAATTCATCCTGAATTGTTCGCAAGGATACGTGTATTTTTGTCCAGAATTTCCCCAATATCAATTTTCTTTTAATATAAGTGAAATTCTGAACAATAAATGAGCCGTGCCAAAGTAAAAAAAAAAAAAGTGCTCCAAAATATTTGATTGGTGCAAAAAGTAATGTCGTGTTTTTATCTGATCTATATACGTAAAAAAAAACGACATTATTTTTGCATCAACCTAATAATCAGTTCTAAGTTGCAATCTTCTAGACGTTGATGGTTCGAGTGATACTAAGAAATTACTGAAGACTTCTGCCCGATCATAGCTGATGAAACGATAGCACGCTATCCTTCAGGATTTAATAAGGAGTTTGTTTTAAATTCCGTATCGATTCCCATGAAAGATACCCGAGTTTGACAAAATGCACTTGAAGAACATCGGCCGAACAGTAATTGGAAAACCAATGTTACCGTCTACGAACAGTAATTGGAAAAATCCAAATAATGCAAATTATCTATCCTCATCTCAAAATATTTCGAAACGTTAAGATTGGTCATTTGTATTATTTGGATTTTAAAAACTACTGTGCTTATCTTAGATTTTATTCGGGCAACTTTCCGACGAATGTAACCTCCGACCTTTTTCTGGTGCTTCCTGATGAACTCGGGAATGTTCATATTGAATAGGGGTATCTGAAAGAAATTTGGAACTAAAGACTTTATTTAATCCACTTCGTTTCATATTGTTAGATGTGACTGGTTAGAGGTTTTAAGTTAGTTTTATTACATCATTAGCATTGTCTGTATAGAAGAATGTAACTATTTTATAGGGAGGAAATATGGTTACTGTGCTCTATTTAGACGACGTTTTAGGGAGAGGTAGAAATCTCGGAATAAATGTTATAATTTTTGTAATAAGAAAGGTCTCACTTCGAACGGATAATTATGCAGCACAGATATTCGAGTTCGACATAAGAATCTTAAATCTAAATGTAAACCATCCTCCCGATCCACCGCGATGGATCCTCGACTTGAGCAGGCAATCAATCAATTTGATTGAAAAATAGGCGATTTCACCGATTTTAATGATAATAAATATATGGGAATGTGAAACATTAGTTGACCATCATTCAACGTTGGGTCTCCCTGCTAGTTGCATTATATTATTCAATAGTTTGAATGATCACTATAATACAATTTATCAGTTGTTTTTTATAATTTCCGGAGCCGATCCTTATATAGGGTGTCCCAAAATTATGTGACACATTTGTTGATCAAATAAATAAAAAAAATGAATAAATAACAAGACGCACACAAAGAAGGTCGGAAATTACATTGATCGAAACATTGTGAGAAAAATATCAAAGGTGTGTACAGTAGTTCGAATAGTTTAAATAATACAAAAAATGGCAAGTGTTATCAACATCATATTCTTTTAAGAATAACATTGAAAAGTTTGGTTGTAACCATGCCGTTGTGAAGTCTTTATTTATAACAACAACAAAAATGACAAAAATAATATCCTTTTGTTAAATTATTTCATTTCTCTTGTCATAGGAACAAGGACTTTGTGAGAAAGCGAGAGAGAAATGCAATTATTGTTATAGAAACTTGCCAAGGTGATTTTGAATTGAAGTTACCGCGAATACTTTTGTTTGCTTCCGTTAAAATATAAACATGATTTAATTGGGATTTGCTTTGAAATTTACAAAAATCGCTATTGATAGAAATATTAGCGTACTAAAAGCAAGTGCTGTTGAATTAATAGTCATTGGTATGTTACTGTGTATAATTTCTAAATTTAAATAATTATTCGTAGAATTTTGATTCTTCAAACTACTGTTCTCATCTTGAGTGTAATTTTCACAACGTTTCAGTCGATGTAACCTCAAACCTTCTTCATGTATATTTGCTCGAACTCGGGAATGTTTCTCCAACTAAACTGCAAAGTGTATTCTATTGAAGGTTGAAGGTTAACTCCTCAATATGGGCGACCGAAAAATACAATTGCGAATTACTTTTCACCTCCCTCTTGTTATGGCTGACGGAATAAAGGGTTCCGTTCGAAATTCCGGGCAGATTCCCGAGTTCGACAGAAACATTTTTTAATTTAGCACTTCGGACAATCAAAATAATATGAATAACCAATTCTTATATAAATTCAGAGACGGCAAAAGTTCATATATAGTATAGAAATATATTTATGGCAAGTAAACTACATAGAGGCATCTAGATAGGTTATAAAGCAATATATATATATATATATATATATATATATATATATTTCATCATAGATATACAATTAAAACATCGATAATTACAAACTCAAAATCTTCCAGACAACTCCATCTTCAGATTTTCACATTCTTTTTTTTTCTTTGATGTACGAAGTGAATAATCGTTATGATTCCGTTATGTTGTTTTTTTTTAGAGTTCGTCTTGAAATATAAAATACATATAAATTTTTCCATATAAATAAACCACAAACAAATACAAAATATAATTTACATATGCGTATACCAGTAGGTCGCGCCGCAATGTCCGATTGTAAAATACGCTTAAAACTTTACATTATGCAGACTTCGTATTTGCTATTAGAGCGCCAATTCTCTACCAATTATAACATTGACCCAATGTAAAAGAGTAGTTCGGTAAGGTCCGTTTCTCACAGAGGCAGAACGACAAGGTCATTTATATATATATATATATATATATATATATATATATATATATATATATATATATATATATTCGAAAAAAAAAACACTGAAAATCCTACAATTCTGTTCCTTTGGGGTCAGCTAGACTTTGGCAAAGCCATATTTATAAAATATGATTATCCACTGACACGTGTTTCGTCGTCTACGAGTCATATCAGAGTGGCTGAATCTAGCGAGATTCAAAATCGGGGCCCCACTGTAATGAGCCTAAACCCCTTACCACTGGCCCATCTCGCACGACTATCTGGATATATTGCGATTTACTTAGATGTTGTTTGTTTTGGATTTAGCGATATGTTTGGAATGAATTCAATTATTTACGAAAGTGCATTTTTATATAAATGCGAGTTGGGAATAATTTTCCCTTTATATATATATATATATATATATATATATATATATATATATATATATATATATATATATATATATATATATGTATATATATATATATATAAAGATACGGTAATAAAAAATAAAACGCATATTTGCTCTACAACAGTATTGAGCACTTTCTTCAGTTTTTATTAATTACCATCTCCACTAAATATATATATATACATATATATATATATATATATATATATATATATATATATATATGTTAGAATGATTAATCGGAATCGGGAATCGAAAAATCGGAAGATTTGTGGGTATCGGAATCGGTGCCGGAATCGGTACCGGAATCGGAAAAATTGATGCCTATTTCCGATGCCAAAACGATTCTTTTAATTGTCTTTTATTATTTCATTTTGTTTAAAGTAAAACATTCCATTGCTGGTAATAATGATAAAATAATAAATATTTATTGATTTTTAATTATCAGTAAAGCTAAAATCGATAGATCACCCTCCACAAACGTATTTTGACGTTTAGAAAAATATCTGAATATTTAAAATGCGTCTTTACAAAAATCGGGGAAAATAACAATCTTAAATTGAAATAATAACAGATTTATAAAGAATTGGAATCGGGAATTTAGCACGGAATCGGTAATTGTATCGGAATGCTGTAGAACGGAGAAAAAAAGGCCAATGACCCGAGTGTTTTGATGTGATGTTTTGAATATAATAAACTAGTTATGACCAATGTTTAATTTCAGTCTGACAAAACACTAAGAAACGGGGCCTAATAAAAGTGGGCCCGTTTTGGGGGGGGGTCACCTTATATATATATATATATATATATATATATATATATATATGTATATATATATATATATATATTTGGGGGGTCACCCTATATATATATATATATATATATATATATATATATATATATATATATATATAGTGGAAATGGTAATTAATAAAAACTGAAGAAAGTACTCAATACTATTGTAGAGCAAATATGCGTTTTCTTTTTTATTACCGTATCTTTCTGTTAAGTTACATTATTGTTTCAGCTACTCGGCCGTTTTTCATCCCAAAATAGCGAACATTTCTGTAAAAGTCTGGGAAAGCTACAGACGGCCAAAAAAACGACCGAGTCGCTGAAACAATAATGTAACTTAACAGAAAGATACGGTAATAAAAAAGAAAACGCATATATATATATATATATATATATATATATATATATATATATATATATATATATGCAAATTATTTAAACACTATACGTTACATATTACCGAGTGGTATGTCTCGGTAATATGTAACGTATAGTTTTTAAATAATATAGTTTTTAAATAATATAGTTTTAAATAATTCGTATTAAGCTCTCACATTCGCGATCGAACTCCTTTCCTTATTGATTTCTTTTCCCCACATTCTTGCAACCTACAAACACACACACACACACACACACACACACACACACATATATATATATATATATATATATATATATATTTATAAGTTTCTCAAAATTGCATTCAGCTTTTTGTATTGAGTCATGTTGTTAGTACGACAGGACGATACCCATCCTCTGTTTGCCACTAGCCTAGGGACTAACCATTGGGATTTTCCTGCGTGCACAATTCTCGGTGATTCACGCACCACATCAATATGCTGTATATTTTTGCTGAAAGCTATATTTTTATATTAAAAAAAATTGTCCGTTGCATCAAAGCAAAATGTCAAGTAATTCAGATGCCCATAGAATACGGACTTTTATTCGGGTTAAATGAAATTTGGGCACAAGTAGAATAAACGGTAAACGGACACAGAGGTGTTGCCATAAAATTGACCAATGAAGACGGAATCGCATAAACGCATCTACTTTTCCTAAGGCTTCCTTTGACACACACACACACACACACACACACACACACACACACACACTCACATATATAAATATACATATATATTATATATATTATGTATATTATATATATATATAAAGTGGAATTAAAGAGTTCTGGTAAATACAGACAAACACACAAACATATACACACACACACGTATATATATATATATATATATATATATATATATATATATACATATACATATATATATATATATATATATATATATATATACTAGCAAAAGTACCTGTCGTTTGAAAGTAAAAATAAAATAGATAAACTCCGTAATTTATTATACCATACCTGTTCACACTGAAACACTTACCACAATATTCTGTGGATCAATATTAAAAAAACCTTGTTAAACTTTGTGACATGTTTCCATTCTATGGAGGTCAGGTGCGAACGAACACTCCATAATTTTATTACACAATATTTCTTCAAACTGAAACATAATTATCAAAGTATACTTACGCAGGTAGATATGAAAAGTCTTTATTAAAGTTTGTGCCTATTTCCATTCTATGGAGGCCAGGCGCAGACCCCATAATTTTATTATACCATCCTTATTTAAGTTAAAACATACTTATCAAAGTATTCTGATGTACATCTATATCAAAAACACTTGTAAACGTTTTTTTTTTAATTTTTACATTTTTTATTTCCATACTTTGTGACCAGGCGCGAACGCAGACTCCACAATTTTAATGAACCACCGTTCTGCCAGATCAAACATACCCATTCCTGTGTCTCGATACATCTTCTATCATTATATGTAATCAGTTTTTTAAAATAGTCAACCATATAGGAACCTATTCGTGACTAGACACACACACACACTCAGCTTTATATTATATATATATATATATATATATATATAACCATTTTTATAAAATACCTACTCCTTAACACGATCACGAAAATGGAAAGATTTCAAGTAAAGGCCGAAATAAAAACACATAAATCAACCTATCAGCCTAGACTATATATAATTGCTCACCACGTCGAGAACGCAACAAAAATATTTTAAATTAAAGAAACTGTGTGGTAGTCAATCAAACCTGCTTAAGTAAGGACTCGCTGCCTTAACACATCACACACACACACACACACACACACATATATATATATATATACCAAACGTAAGTTTTATAACACAATTTTAAGAAATAATATGTCTGACGATGATGGAAGTGTTTCTATCGAAAGCGCTCGTTAAAGAAACATACGGATCAAACCTAAATAATTTTGGAAAAACACAAAAAGAATTCTGAGATTGGAGAATGTAAAAAAGAAGATAGTAAAACGAAAGAATTCTGTGATTTTCAATAATATTTGTCGCAATCTTTAACATCGTATAGAACCACGTGCATGTCAAGTTATCTCTATAGAAGCGTCCATATGTTATTCAAGATATTATAAGATTAAATGGATCTAGGTAGATAATTTCTTACTGGAATGAAACACGGGCACCTCTAAGTATATATATCTTTATACAAATACTATTAAGCTCTACTGAGTTATTGAGCATTGTTGAAATAAACGCTAAACACCTATTCCCTTGTACAATGAATGATAAAAATGTATATTAAACTTTACTGCACTTTCACGGTGTATCCCGGCCATTATTATTAAACAAAGTCAGTTCCGAAAAGATGGAAATTATCCAATTATATTAATTTATTTTTAATCTGTTACTACTTTTTATTAGTTTTTTTATCGTTTTTTTATTCTATAATATTTACTTGATTATTGTTTTTATATCAATTGTTAATTCTTTGTTCAGTTTTTGTTGCTGTTGTTGTTGTTGTTGTTGTTGTTGTTAGTTTGTATATAGTAGTGATTGCGAATTATGTGGTCACTTTTATTTTGTAACTAGCAAGGAACCCCGATGTTGCCTAGGATTGAATAAGAATCAAAGAATGTTCCACATTTCCAATACTTTTTTGCCTTCGAAATCAGTGAAATCGATTTTCTGCTCTATTTGAGAACTTACATCATAGTTTATGATACAAAAATCAAGTATCATTATTTAATTGTGCTCGAAACAGAAACACTCGTTTGGAACTGTTGCTTTTTTAATGAAATTGGTTCGATTATTGATATTTCGATATATATCGGAGGCATTCCAATACAAAACATATATAAGAACACTTTGA
>NC_136484.1:22387028-22434528 GCF_053919585.1 Euprymna scolopes | reverse complement strand
ATTTTTCGACGAGCTTTCCATGCTTAATTAATGTTGTATTATGGCTATTGAAGACACCAATAATCAGGTGGGGTTTTCTGTCCATAGTGCAGTTGGCAGGCTTATCGAACGGGCTATAGGTGATTTGTCGACAAGTGTTATTGCCATTTTGTTAGTTTACAGCTGCAATATCTCCATACTGTCAGTTGACTTGACGTAGCAATTTTTGACAACCGTCTTGTCTCGCACGTAAATGTTATTTTCATATACTGCAGTTGCATGGAAAATGATTAGAGACATGCGTGGAATTCTGGCTGGGGATGATGTTTTATGTGTTTCTTGAAGACACAGAATAGCAGTCTTGAGATTGGGCAGGAAGTCAATTTTTGTTGTCGACAGGCTTTCAGTATTCTAGCTGATAACTTTGAATAGCTTGGACACTTCTGTGCTGAAGGGGTTTACCCTTTTACCACCAACGGAATTGAGATGGTTACAATGCAGCAATCGCTCTCTCAAAAGATTAACAGGGTCGCCACCGGAAGTCTTACTACGTGAACTCAGAGATCTCCAACATCTTTGTACATCATCAAGTTTATTTAAACGCGATCATCAATTGACAACCCTGCTGTAATGGTTAAACAACAATACATTTGTTGATTTGGCAAATACATTTCTGTTTGTCTTTTGTAACGCAGTCGTTATATGTCAACATAGACTTCCACATTGTCAGCAGACAGTCGCAAGGAAACAAAAACAAGGGAAGAATTCGACTCACGTTGTTTCCAGTTGAAACAACAGATATTTATTTACAGGTACTTCTAGAATTACGACTTTTTTTCTTGTTAAAAGGTCTTCTCGTACTCCAATGTGTTTAATAAGACTCTGCCGTATGGATCACATGGCACTCCGTCTTTGTCCGACCATTTTTAGGACGTGTTTCCCTATTACTCTGGGCTACGTGTGTATCACGTCTATCTCTGTCTCTTGCGGACCATGATTTTAATTTATAATAGCAGTTTTCGTTCCTTTTTTTTCTCGTCGTGACGTCCCCTCGCACACGGCTCGGTCATTTGCATACGTTGTCTGTTGCTGCTGGTGTCATACGTGCGTCCGCACTCTGTTAATCTTTCACATTAGTCTTATTTGCTGAGAAGGGGGGTACATTAATTAATCGCTTATGAAGTCGTATAAATTTGTGCATGTGCATGACTAGATGATTTAAATAGCTTTTATCCCATGTCAATTACGTTCCATTCTTTTCTTATACAAAACAAACCCATATGTTCTTATTACCTTCTCGCAATCTTCTACCAAATAATTCCTAAAATGTAGTAAATGTAATATTGTTGCCGTATCCGACGAGGAGCTGCTCAGAGTACCCATTTATACCTTAACAAAGTACAAAACTAGCTTCGAAATCTAGTGGCAATATCCTTTTCTCCTCCCTACTACCTCTTTCTTACAGAAGAAATATTGCGTGCTTATCTCTGCTCTATCGTTATTTCTATGAGAGATGCTCGACTGAGCTTTAAACCATGGTCGCACATTACTTGTTTATTACATTTTCCCACCAAACAAGGCATTTCCAAAGTCTAGTAGTTCTGGGGAAGAAACTATTAAAGTAAAAGGCTTTCTTACATCGAGGGATCTCTACTGTGTAGGGATGGCACTTTACTGCTTGTCGGGTTTGTCGGGGGTATTTGCGTCAAGGAGCTACAAGGACTTGTAATTTGTCGAAGCATCCACGATTAAAATACTGGCAAAACAAGCAAAGGGATGCAATATTTCGTCGATGGGACAGAGGCTGAAGCTTAGATGATAGTTCAGGACTTATCAGGTTGGCGACTCTCTTTTGAACCCTGTTCAGGAGCGAAAGACTAGTAGCAGATGTACCAGCCCAAATGTGGCAATACTCCATACATGGGCGAATGGTGGCCTTGTAGATATACAGGATACTTTCAGGCGTAAGTAACTTTCTAGCACGGTAGAGAGAGCCCACCTTGTCGCACCAGCCTTGGCAATGCTCTCGATGTATCTGTTGTATCTTTAGCAATAGCTAATGGTGGTCGAGAAGGTTTCTTGTAATTATTAAAGGAAACAAGCTTAGTCTTGCCAGCATTAAACGTTACCGTCCATTTTTGACCCCAGTACACTACGGACTGGAGATCTTCCTCTACGGTTTTCGCTACTGCCTTGGATATGTGCATTCTTTTTCCCCTCGTGCCTATTATAGAGTGTGGTGTCGTAACCAAATATACCCATCTTAGATACTATTTTATCAGGGAGGTCATTTATGAATATTAGGAATAATAAAGGTCCAAGAATCGACCCCTGAGATACACCTGCATTTATATTATAGTGTTAAGACGTACGACCATCGAGGACAACCTGGATTCTTCTCTTATTTAATAAGGATCTAATTATGTTAAGTATTTGTCCACTAATACCATAGGATCTAATTTTCATGAGAAAACCATCATGCCATACCCTGTCAAAAGCCTTAGATATATCTAGGGCTACTGCCCTATTCTCCCCTGCCTTATCCAGTGCATGGTATATACGTTCAGAGATTACAGTTAGAATATCTGCATTAGAATGTGCTTGCCTAAATCCATACTGATGGTCGGATAGAAGTTTAGCAACTGTAAGGTGGTGGGTTAGAATCTGATTAATTATGAACTCAAATATTTGGGCAAAAAGAGGGAGGAGGCTAACGGGTGATGATTTAATGGCTGATTTCTTTCGCCAGAATTCTTGTAAACTGGTACCACAGAAGCAGTTTCCAAGCAGTCAGGAAAGCATAATTCATTAAGGTACCTGTTGAAGAGTTTGGAATGAGCTGAAGCAACATCATTGGAGCATTTTTTTTTAATAGTACAGCCGGGACGAGATGCTTTTGAGGTGTCTAGGTTTTATATGATATCATATACCTGAGAAGGGGTGATTTTCAGATCATCTAGATTGGTTTCTGTCCGCAAAGGAAAATTAGGAAGGGAGTGGTTTGCTAGGTCTAAAGTAGAGTTTGTGACAAACTGATTGTTGGATAGTGGAGGAAAACATTTACAACAAACACTCGTCTACTACAACGACTAGCAACGATTTCCCATACTCTTTATCTGTTCTTAAAACTAAACGAAAATTCAATTATTGCGGACTATTATCCTCACCTTTTAGTTGTTGTTTTCCGACGCTTCGGCCAACTATTCCTCTGACGTACTTAAAAAAAAAAAAAAAAAACGCGGTGAGACGCCAACTATTATGGAAGGCAGTAATTGCAGAGAATGCAGTTAGGAGAATCGGAGTTTCTATTCCGTCGCGGAAGGCCAAAGGAATAGTTGGCCAAAAGTGAAAGATAAGGTATTACCTTATCTTTCACTTTTGGCCAACTATTCCTTTGGCCTTCCGCAATAAATAAACGACTAAATAATGCTCATCTTAAATAAACATTCCAAGTAATTAAATAATATAGAAAAATTCAAAATTCAAGATGCAGATACAATTATCGATTCTGACTCCTTTAAAATCCATAAATATGTATCTGTAGATACTTTAAAGGAGAATTACCGTAAAATAAACATATGTGCATATAGTTTTATGAACGTAAAAATACACTTGTGAGGGAAGGGGCTAGCTGATCTAAAAATGTTAGTTTCATGAATGGTTTAAAATCAACATTTATTTTTTACATTAATGCAAGCAATTGAAAATTAAGTTTTAAATAAAAACAAACAATTAAGAGAATTGTTTTTGGCATTGAAAAATAGGCTCAGATTATTCCGTTTTCAATAGCTTAAAAAGTACCGTTTTTTTTTGTTTTTGTTTTTGTTTTTTTTTTACTATTTCTGGTTCCCTATAATCGTCCCATTACTACTAGATATGACCCCCCCTCCCCAGAAAATGAGAAAATTTAGATGTAAATTAAACGACTACAAGCAAATAAAACAAGCCGATCAATAAGATATTACCCGTCAGAGCGTCAGAGATGTTTACTTCGACTAGAGGCAAAATATCCGCACATACACGCTGAGACTGCGCGTTCGATTGCGCGTGTCGTCTTTCATTCATCGCAGCAGCTCCGACACAGATGTTCCACACAGCAATAAATAAAGAAGGGCACATCGGCACTCAGCAAGTGTCGAATACTGACTGTTAAGCGAACGCGTTCAGTGGCCAATTGCACAGATCGGATCTGTAGACGCCGCGACACACGTATGGACGGTCCGCGTTATGCACTCAATAACCTTTTTCGGATTCTTCCGTTGTTTTCGATGTAAAGAGAGTAAGGCAAGCATGAATTAGGTGATGACCTGGACGGCACAGAAAGGATGTCGCTTTGCTACGCGCCGGGGATCAATCTTCATATATATATATATATACATATATATGTATATATATATATATATACATATATATATGTATATATATATATGTATATATATGTATATATATATATATATATATATATATATGTATATATATATATATATATATATATATATATATATATATATATGTATATATATATATATATATATATATATACATATATATATGATTAGTTTTTTTTTGGAAAAAGAATTCCAGCAGAGTGCTCAATTAAAAGGAAAATCCAAATTTTAAGAGCGTACTTATATTTTCTCTCTCTCTCTCTCTCTCTCTCTCTATATATATATATATATATATATATATATATATATATATATATATATATATATATATATATATATATAAAATATATATATATATATATAAAATATATATATATATATATATATAAAATATATATATATATATATATATATATAGGTATTTTTACGGACTATCCCAGCGTAGTATAAACACTCTCAACAACCCCATGTTAAGTACGGCTTTCGGAATAAACACCCCCAACCTCCCCATGTTAAGGACGGCTTTCGAGGTTGGGGTGTTTATTCCCAAAGCCGCTCTTAACATAGGGCGGTTGGGGTGTTTATAGTACGCTGGTGAACGTCGTAAAAAATTGCTTATATATATATATATATATATATATATATATATATATATATATATATATATATATACGCATGGGGTGGCTCAGAGACTGAAGAATGAGAATGAGGAGTTCTATGTTTTGATTTTGATTCTAGCAAATTATTTATACATTTTTACTTTTGATCCCATTACTATATATAAGGTGTAATATAATAATCGATGGAGAAATGTTTTTTTTAGAATATATTCGTAATCTGCATAAATTAAAATATCATATTTAAGCGTATCTTTCAACCGGGCAAGCCGGGTCGCCTGCTAGTATATATATAGAGAGAGAGAGAGAGAGAGAGGGGGAGAGAGAGAGAGGGGAGAGAGACAGAGAGAATGAGAGGGAGAGATAGATAGATAAATACAAGGGGAGTCTCAAAAAGCCTCCTATTTTTTATTTCACCCTAATTATTCAAAGCTTGTTGCAAATTGCATTGTTATGTTGACTGAACTTATGCATTCATGACTTGAAAGTTCCGTCTCTCTGTTGCACATATTGATGGTTTGAGACTGTAAAAAAGAAAGATCCGTCATGAACGTGCATCAGAAGCAGAGATTCGTCATTGAATTCTTGACAAAAGTGCATTGAGAATGGTGGTGACTATGTAGAAACATTCTGGCGTCGAAAGGTTGCTTGTTTTGATAAAACCACTTCCGTCTTTGCGGCTCTTCAATTTTTGGAGTTATAGAATACAGGAATCTTTACTTTTGAAATGACCTTCCCAGACTTTGCTGTCTCTAATTGAGAAGGGGTTAGTTTATTGCTAATCGCTTTTGCCTCTTTTCGGGGGCACTGACTTTTCAATCCATTTTACGACCCTTGTGTCACATTTCTTACTGTTGGGAGAGGATTTTGTTTCTTATGATTTCATTGTTGTTTGATTTAAAGGCCGCTATTTTCCTTTAAAGTGTCCGTTTTGTATTGAAATGTTCATTATTTAAATTTCAAGTAATGTAATCTACAAAGCGATAGCGAGCTCGCAATGTCAGTTAGAAAATCTGTCTATACTAGCGGGACGTGTGGAAATTCCACGGCGGCATCTTTCATATGTAATATATTGCTGCTGGACATTCTGTGGACGGTCAGCGTGAATGGAACCCCCCACAATATTATTGTAGCCCTTTTGTTAAAGCTGTAAAAGTATTTTTTCTAAGTAATCTGGTTTATGTAATATCAAAATATATATGGTTATTATGGTTTATCTCCAATATCCTTATGGGAGTCTGTGGCATATTTCCATTGTATGGATGCCCGGCGCGAACGGAAAACCCACAATATTATTATACCATCTTTTGAAAGAACAGATACTACTCTTAGATCTTAGAATATGATTTGGTTGTTTGGTTGTTTGGATGCTTATGTTTTACGGCATATCAACCCTTTTCATGTTATTTAATGCCGAATCCAGTGATATTTTCGAAAAATTATTTCATAGAATATATTTGCTTTTTGTTTTTTTTTTCAAGTTTCTATTTAACCCATGGTTGAGACCCTAACAGGTATTACAACTCCGGGTCAGAGTCGAGCAATGGCAATTAAAGGGTGGCTCCACACTCCCCAAAGCCCACAAGTTGGGGCCCCACCATCGGATATAGTTTAAGGTCATATCTAGGACCCTTAGAAAGTGATAACATACTACAAATGTAAAATTAGTCTATCTACTGATAATTTATTGTTCGTAATATATTATCACCCTCTATCTACCTTTTTGATAAATATGATCTTCCGTTTGAATAATTTATAATCTTAATACTGTAGTACCTTTAACGTACGTATGTACGTACTTTAAAGTTACTGCGGTATTAATACATAAATACTTATGAAGTTGAGTTTTTTCTGGCCCTGACATTGTTATTAAAAGCCTATTTTTCTATTTAAAAATAAAAACGAGCTTTGTAATATATTCTGTCATGGATATGCGAGCGACTACATAAAGTTGAACTAATTTGCATATTCCTTTGACAAATTATGGTTAATTAATTACTTCTTCATTTTTTATGGGTTTTTATTAGATGATTGGTTTCATTAAACTATTACATTGAAATCTATTTATGCACAGTTTCTACATTCTGCATAATTGCGTAGAATTTTAGATGAAAACGATCTAGGATACGGATATATATATATATATATATATATATATATATATATATATATATATATATATATATATAGTAAGTTATAAAATATATATGTCAATTAAGCTACACTGAATATTCCGCGTTTCATCCACTCTAGAACTCTTCACCGCCATAAGCCTGAAGAGTCCTAAAGTGGATGAAACGCGGAATATTCAGTGTAGCTTAATCGCCATATACATTTTATAACTTACTAACTAGCTCTACCTACGTATTGAGAACTTTTGAAGTAAATACTTAAAGATTACGCATAAATTTATACTTTAAAATTAATATACCAAAGTATAGATTTATGCGTAAACTTTAACTATTTACTTCAAAATGCTCAATACGTAGGTAGAGCTAGTTAGTAATTTATAAAATATATATGGCGATTAAGCTACACTGAATATTCCGCGTTTCATCCACTCTAGGACTCTTCAGGAAACTAAATAGAGCACACACAAAGGAACAGATCAACCAGAGGCCAAATAAGCCTTTGTCCGATAAATGCATCCTCATTGACTGATAGGAAGGGCGCGTTGGATACTAGAAAGCTGATTGGCTAACTAAAATCTCAATAGAAGAGGAGCATATAAAAACGATAAACAACCACATAATTCGCGCATAAGCCTGAAGAGTCCTAGAGTGGATGAAACGCGGAATATTCAGTGTAGCTTAATTGACATATATATTTTATAAATTACTATATATATATATATAGGGTACTAGCAGGAATTGAATAATGATCAACTAATGTTTCACACGTCCATTGCATTGTCATCGAAATCGGTAAAGTCGCCTATTTTTTCAATCAAATCGATTGATCACATGCTCACGTTGGGTACTTATCGCGATGCGCCGAAAAGAAAGCTTCTTATGCTTTCCAGCAGTGACTTAGCCCACAATAAATTGTAGACTAAATTGCATTAGAGATAAAATACGTCTAGAGCGCTAAACGTTCTGGTTTCGATTCTAGTAGACGGTACCCAAATCATATTTCTTTCATAACTTTGAAATAATTACTATATATTATTGAATAATAATCAATGCAGAATTGGCTCTATATTAATAAATAAGAAATCTGCATTGATAAAAATAGAATATTTATGCGTATTTTACAACCGGGCAATGTAGAGCAGCCTGCTAGTATATATATATATATATATATATATATATATATATATATATATATATATATATATATATATATAAAGTAGTAGCGCACGTGTGTGGGTGTGTTTGTGCACAAATCTCTTACAAGCCACACCAATGAACCGATCATGATGATGGTCCCTCACCTAAGGATGATGCACACCATTTTTCATGGTTAAGGTCAGCAGTCAAGGTCATAGCCTATGTATATATACCCTCCTACAGCACAAACCACTAGATCGATCATGACCAAATTTTGCATCATGATGGCTCCCAACCTAGGTGTAGTGCACACCGTTTTTGAAGGTCAAGATCAAAGGTTATTCATATTTAGTGCGGCTCTTCATAGATCCACCATCTAGAGATGATGAACACCAAGTTGGGGTTCGTCACCATCCCGGGCACTGCCACAATGGCGCCAGCCAATTTATTTGTGATATTTAATATAAGCTATTTGTTTTAAAATTCATGGTTAAATTTCAGTCACTTCAAGAGGTAGTTAAAAAAATTTTTAAACACTTTAAGAAATAGTTGCTCTGACAACATCCACTGGCTGCAAGGGTACCTACGAAGCGGGTACACGAGCATACAGCAAATTCTCGCTCGAAGCGTGTGTATCCTTGCTAGTATGTATGCATATATATATGCATATATATATGCATATATATATATATATATATATATATATATATATATATATATATATATACATGCTGTACCCTGCCACGCGTTGCTGAGGCTCAATTTCGTGTAATGGAAAATTCTAATAAAAAGAGAAAATGTATGTTTCTTATATTCTTAGTACAGCAATCAACTCCAATAAGTAAAAAAAAAGGGGGTGAAAATGAAAAAAAAAATGGTAATCCAGATCCTCAGGAGTTACTGACAATCATGGCTTGGGCTCGACCAATATTCAGTAGATTAAGCCGAACGTTGCTAAAATTTAAAACGCTAAATTGAGTTGTTGTTTTTTTTTTATTGTTTTCAAAAATGTGGGGTTTTAATTAATATTTGGGTGAGGGGGGTTTACTATGCAAAGATTCGAAAAAGTTGTCCAAAAAACGAATAATTGAAAGCAAAGGTAAGGTAAATTACGTTTCTACCTAACTGGATAAGTTTTTAGTGTTTATATTTAATGTAAAATGTTTAATCGGCTCGAAAAACTCAGTGTTTATCGATGTATTTGAAAAAGACGAATGATCGCGGAATAGTCGCGGAATACGTTTTGGAAAATCAGTTAAAAACTAAAATAAACTATACAAATAGTGTCAGACACCCACAGATTATATGTTACCGTGACATAGGCTGACATATTTGGTGGGTTTCTGACAGTATTCTGTATAGTTTTCTAGTTTTAAATCATTTTCCCAAACTTAACATCATCAATAGTGTTCGCCACCATGATGAACACTGTTTTTCGAGCCGACTAAACATTACAGTAAATAAAACAGATTTGTATTACTAAACACAGAAGCGAAAAAGTTGTCGAAAAATAAATTTAACAAATAAATGTTATCAAAGGCAAGATAAGTTACTTTTCTACCTAACTGGATAAGATTTTAGTGTGTTTATTTAGTGTAAAATGTTTAATCGGTTCGAAAACATGTAGCGTTTATCGGTATATTTGAAAAATACAAATGGCGGCAGACTGCGTTGAACACATTAAATTTGGGGAAATGAGTTAAAACTAAAACAATATACAAAATACTGTCAGGAACTCACTCAATATATGTTACCGTGACATAGGCAGACATTTATTCGATGGTTGTTAACAGTATTTTGTATAGTTTTTTAGTTTTAACTCATTTTCCCAAACTTAACGTGTTTAACATAGTCTGCCGCCATTTGTAATTTTCAAATATAGCAGCGGTCCTGGATATGACCTTAAACTATATCCAGTGGTGAAGGCCCCAGCTTGTGGGCTTTGAGGAGTGTGGGGCCACCCTTTAATTACCATTGCTCCCAGGTCCACTCTGACCTGGAGTGGTAGTACCTGTAAGGGTTCCAATTATGGGTTAAATAGAAACCGACTTGAAAACAACACATATTCAATTAAAAAAATTTTCTTCAAAATCTTTGGATTCGGCATTAAATAACCCGAAAAGGGTTGATATGCCGTAAAACAACCAACCAACAACCAACAATCAAATATAGCAGTAAACGCTATGTTTTTCGAGCCGAATAAACCTTTTACATTAAAAAAAAAACTAAAAAATTATCCAGTTTGGTAATAAAGTAACATATCTTGCCTTTGATAATATTTGTTATACATTTATTTTTTGACAACTTTTTCGAATCTATATGTACAGTAGTACAAACCCAATAAAAACACTAGAAATTATCAAATTAGGTAGAAAAGTAGTTTCTCTTGCCTTTGAAAATATTTACTTGTTATATATTTGTTTTTGTTGACAACTTTTCAAGTCTTTGTGCAAGTACAAAGCCGAAGGGGGTATTTTTCTGTCTAATTTTATTTTTGGTACCACACTTAAATTTAAATTTCACGATATCTTTTTTTTGGGGGGGGGTATATTTTTACATTAGGTCCACCTCCACAATTTTCGACTATGCTGAATAAGAAAATCTCATTTAAAATTTGCAGAGGCAAGTAGTTTTCGAGATATAAAGACCTGTACTATGCACTATAATTCACTGGCGGCCATGAATAAACACTCCCAACCTCCCCATATTAAGAACGGTTTTCGCAATAAACAACACCCATGCCTAACCACGTGTTTTAACCTTTTACCTGTCTTTCGTCTGTTAAAAACGGCTTTTGGAATAAATATCACCATTCTTCCCATGTAAAGAACGGCTTTCGGAATAAACACCCCCAACTTACCCATGTTAAAAATTGTGGAGGTGGACCTAATGTGAAAATTTACCTTTTGATTTTTTAATAAATTGTTAGTTGAAAGCACAGAATAGTGACAAAACACCATTCTCTCCCCTTGGTAAGAATGGCTGAAAAAATAACGGTTTTCTTGGTAGAAACTTTTCTGTAGTTCACCTAACAATTTCTGGTGTTAATGCACTTACTGATCCGCGCTATTTTTTAAATCGTATTTCCAAGTTTAATTAAAGTTTTATTATATCTTTTTTTTATTCAATTGTAAGGCTAAAGTACAGGATAGGTACAAAACACCCTCCCCTCCCCATGTTAAGAATGGCTTTTTAAATAATAACATTATTATTTCAGCACGGATCACTCTCTGCATGAGTACTGATTAATGCTTTGTTTTTTGCTTTTTTATGGTAATTTTTTTGTTTTTTTTTTACGAAAATTTTTTTTAACAAAATTGAAATTTTTTTTTCAGCCATTATCACCATAGATAGGGGGGTGTTTTGTAACTATTCTGTGCTTTTAACTAACAATGTATTGTTAAAAAAAAGATGTCATGAAATTATAAAAAAATAAAAAGATATTGTGAAAGTTGAATTTGACTTCAAAATAAAAACGCGAACGGCGCGTTCAACATTGTATCCGGAGCTTATTTAGCAATAAGGCCACGCTAGTCGATTAATGGGTGCTAATGCACTTACTGATCCGCGCTATTTTTTAAATCGTATTTCCAAGTTTAATTAAAGTTTTATATGTTTTTACAAAAAATTTTTTTTAGATTAGGTCCGCCTCCACAAGTTTCTTTTAAATGTCGACACTTATGAGTTTTCAACTATGCTGATTACGGAAATCGCATTGAAATTTTGCAGAAATAAGTAGTTATCGAGATATAAATAGTTGTTTTATACATTGTATTCTTTGGCGGCCATCTTTGTTACGCGCGTAGATTTGTTTATGACGCGCGTTAAAAGATGGCCGCCAGAGATTACAATGCATTATACAACTTTTTATATCTCGATAACTACTTATTTCTGCAAAATTTCAATGCGATTCCGTATTCAGCATAGTCGAAAACCTACTTAAGTAATCATTTAAAAGAAAATTATGGAGGTGGACCTAATCTAAAAATTTACCGTTTTTTTTTATTCAATTGGAAGGTTAAAGTACAGAATAGGTACAAAACACCCTACCCTCCCCATGTTAAGAATGGCTTTTTAAATAATAACATTATTATTTCAGCACGGATCAATAACTGCATGAGTACCTAATTTCTTTAATAAAGAAAAAGCATTCATATTTCTTACATAAAAACAACTTCTGTAACAAAAAAAATTTAAAAAAATGTACTTTCAATTTTTGTTAAAAAAATGTTTTCTTTTATTAAGAAAACATTTTTTTAACAAAACTACGGCAAAAAAAGCGGTGCTAGTGCACTTACTGATCCGCGCTATTTTTTAATCGTATTTCCAAGTTTAATTAAAGTTTTATATGTTTTTTATTCAATTGTAAGGTTACAGTACAGAATAGGTACAAAACACCCTCCCCTCCCCATGTTAAGAATGGCTTTTTAAATAATAACGTTATTTCAGCACGGATCAATAAGTGCACTAGTACCAAAAAAAGCAAAAAACAAAACATGAATCGGTACTCACGCAGAGAGTGATCCGTGCTGAAATAATAACATTATCATTTAAAAAGCCATTCTTAACATGGGGAGGGGAGGGTATTTGTACCTTCTATCTATATAAAAGCCAAGTACGTCCAAGGATGGAATACTGTTGCCATATCTGGGCAGGAGCGGCTAAAAACAGCCTACCTGCCTTGACAGAGTACAAAATAGACTTCGTGGCTTAGTGGGGGATGCCCTTTTCTCTACCCTGCAACCTCTCTCTCACAGAAGAGACGTTGCGAGCCTATCCTTGTTTTATCGTTATTTCCATGGCAGGTGCTCGTCTGAACTCCAATCTCTGGTCCCCCCTCGCCAATCTTTCACGAAAAACACCCGTCTAGCTGAATCCACTGTGAAAAATTTCCCCCACTCTATATCTGTGCCTAAATCAAAACGCGGATTCCATGAACAAAGCTTCTTTCTTAGAACTGCACGCCTGCGGAACTCTGTTCCGTCTGCCTGCTTCCCACCGGATTACAACTTGGATGTCTTCAAGTCCAACGTTAACAAAATCCTAATGAACCGCCCCCTTAAGTAAACACTTCATCAAATCTCCACACTAACGTAATGTACTTGCAATAACCCTTATCCCTGAGTGGCTTCCGGGCCTTGATAAGTGGTGATCACTGTGTAAAAAAAAAAATATCAGAAATATGAATGCATTTTCTTTATTAAAGAAATTGGGTACTCATGCACTTATTGATCCGTGCTGAAATAATAACATTATTTAAAAAGCCATTCTTAACATGGGGAGGGTAGGGTGTTTTGTGTTTTGAAGTTAATTTTTTAAATTGACGTGAGCACTAGGATACTTCAATTAAAAGTCAAATATGAATAGGTAAAATTAGAGAAGAATAAAAGGCGAGTCCAATGAGGTATAGGTTGTTTAAACAGTTACAATCAATTTAGCTTAAATTTGATATATAAAAAAAAAACTGACAAGTGCAGACTCTCTTTTTGCGCCACTATATATATATATATATATATATATATATATATATATATATATATATATACGGCTAGACAAGCAACTACCTCAAGCCAAGATCGAAACCCGACCGCCCAAACGGCAGTCGGAGTTTCTAACTGTTGCGCTATTAGGCTGCTGCAATGCGGGCAGTGAATTAACAATATTTTGAGATTGTCTAAATACCTAAGCTCACTTTGTTTGCATAAAGAGCATCGCTTAATACGCTTATGGTAATTTTTATATCACTTCCCAATATGCTCAACTCAAGATAGGGGGCATTATAGTCATCCACATACAGTAATATGTATATATATATATATATATATGTGTGTGTGTGTGTGTGTGTGTGTGTGTGTGTGCATGCTTGCTTGCTCTGTTATAAAATATGCTTAAATGTATTTTATTTTATGCAGATTCTCCATTTATTATTATATAGCCAATACTCCATTTATCATTACCTAATATCTAGTAGTGATTTTCAAAAGTGAAAAAGAATTACTTGGATGCCATCAGCTAGAATCGAAACCAAAACATATAACTTTCTAAGCTTAATCGTTGCCATCTGATCCAAGTTTATGCGCATATAATTTGGCATTGTTACATGATATTGTAAAACCTATGAATGCATATTGCTGTATACATCAACTTAAGCTTGCCAAATTCCTTTTTTTTTTTTTACATATATATATATATATATATTTTGACACGTTAGCAGTACCAAATGTACCGGCTTAAAAAGCAATTCGAATTTGTTCCAAAGTTTCAAATGATCTGCATATCACGTACAAAGTCTATAATCATACAGAGAGTAATTTGGTAGATACCGTTCCTCAGATAGAAAGATAGAAAAGATAACTTTTACAGATTACTATTATATATCAAATATAAACATACGAGCAAGAAGACCCGGCGTTGCTTGGATTGAATGAGGATCAACAGCCGTTCTACACTTCCAATACTTTATTGTTATCGAAATACATGAAATTATTTTTCAGTCAAATCGATTGATTACCGGCTCTAGTCGCGAAATCACCGTGGTGCATGGGGAGAAAGTTTCACATGCCAACCCAGTTCACAACACATTCTAGTATATATTGCATTGTAGAGAATCTATTTGTGATTATATAAAGTTATTTTTACATAATGATTTGAATTAAAGTTTAAAATGCAAAAGTTAAGTATTATGGTCCAATTGCGCTTTAAACACAAATTTTCCTTTCAAATTCGCCCCTTACTTATCAAAAGAATCTACTGTTGATTTTATCTGCCAGACATTCCCGCTTGTGCAGTGACAAAACTTTTCGAATGCACTTCTGATGCTAGGCTGTATATAGGTGTTAACTTTGACAATATCGAACTTTTTCTTCTTATCAGAGTCATTCCAATGTAAAAACAATCTAAGAACACTCTCAGACACATAAAACACCTTCCTGAGAAAATTCAACAAAATCGATGGAACCGTTTGGGAATTCATACTGAATGAACTCACACACACACAGTAACACGCACATACAAAGTGCCTTATGGAAGCCTCTCTTCAATCCCGAAAAACATTCGATATCCCCTGTTAGGATAGTTACTCATAAATGGTAACGCAAGGGTTGCGCAATAACTAACCACACCTACTCGGCAGATAAGTGGAGAGCAAAAACAGCACCTAGAATTCCCAAATGGTCACCCATTTTGGTATCAACCAGGCTCAACGTTGCTTAATTTCGGTGATTTAACAGGAACCAGAGTTTCAATGCCGTAAATAAAATGACTTATATATATATATATATATATATATATATATATAGAGAGAGAGAGAGAGAGAGAGAGAGATAGATAGATAGATAGATAGATAGATAGATAGATAGACAGATATAAAACAGAGTTAATTTATTTTCCCTCAAAATAACTCAAAATGCAGTCATTAAAAGCTGAATCCCTGTCAACAAAACTGCCTTTACTCTCCTGGGCATTGAGTTTACCAGAGCTTCACATGTAGCTACTTGGATGCTCTTCCACTCTTCAATTTCCACGTCGTTGAGCTGGCGGATATTTGAGAGTTTCCGCACCTTCACCTTCCGCTGGAAGATACCCCAAAGATGTTCCATTTGGTTCTTCAGTAAAGCAGTGGTTGTCTTGGATGTCTTTTTTTAGGTCATTGTCATGCTTGAACACTGCTCTGCGACCCAGTTTCTAGAGGAAGGGATCATACTTTGTTGCAGTATTTGACAATACATGTTGGAGTTCATGTTTCTCTCACTAAAATATAACTCAGACCATGATATTCCCAGCACCATGCTTGACTGTAGGCATAACACACTTATCTTTATACTCCTCACCTGGTCGCCGCCACAGATGCTTTAAACCATTAGATCCAAACAAATTAAATTTCCTCTAATCAGACCATAGGACATTGTTCCAGAAATCTATGACCTGTGTTGACATGTCTTCAGCAAACTGTTTGCGGGCTTTCTTGTGTATTGCCTTCAGAAGAGGCTTCCTCCTGGGGTGACAGCCATGCTCACCAATTTGAGGAGTGCAATGATAAGTGTGGCATGTCTACAGTCAAGCATAGTGGTGGGGATATCATGGTCTCGAGCTGCATGAGTGCTGCAGGTATGAAAGTATACATTTCATTGGGGGAAACATGAATTCCAACATGTACAGTCAAATACTGCAGCAGAGCATGTTCCCCTCCCTCCAGAAACTGGTCGTAGAGCAGTGTTCCAGCAGGACAATGACCCAAAATACACAGATAAGAACATAACTGCTTTACTGAAGAGGCTGAGGATAAAGGTGATGGACTGGCCAAGTATGTCTCCAGACTTGAACCAAATAGAACATCTTTGGAGCATCCTCAAACAGAAGGTGGAAGTGCGCAAACTCTCATATATCTGCCAGTTCAACGATGTAGTAATTGAAGATTGGAAGAGCATTCCAGTGGAACTTTGGTAAAATCTATGTCCAGGAGAGTAAAGACAGTTTTGGATAATGATGTTGGCCACACAAAATATTGAGAGTTGACATGTTGTATGTTAATATTGACAACTTTTCGTGAGGGGTGTACTCACTTTTGTTGCAAGGTATTTAGTTTTTAATGGCTATATTTTGAGTTATTTTGAGGGGAAAATAAATTTACTCTGTTATATATGTTGCAGACAGACTATTTTTCATTGTGTCAAAAAATCATTTTTCAGTGTTGTCCCATGAAGAGATATAGTTAAATACTTGAAGAAATGGAAAGGGGTGTACTCACTTTTGTGATACACTCTATATATATATATATATATATATATATATATATATATATATATATATATATATAGAGAGAGAGAGAGAGAGAGAGATGTTTATAGATATATAGATATATAGATATATGGATGGATAGATAGATAGACATATATATATATTTATATATATATAGATATATAGATATATGGCTAGATAGATATATAGATATATATATATAGATATATATATATATAGATATAGATATATAGAGATATATATATATATAGATAAAGATTTATATATAGATATAGATATAGATATACATATATACAGATATATAGATATAGATAGTCATACATACACACACACACAAATATATATATATATATATGTGTGTGTGTGTGTGAGAGAGAGAGAGATAGACAGAGGTAAATATCATGTTGGCGGCTGTTCATAGTAGACATTCAGATAGGATATTCAACGACAATAAGTCGGAATCTGTCATTCATGCCAAAGTTGACCGCTTTTTATTCATTTCTCGAACGGGAGTTCAACTTTATATATATATATATATATATATATATATATATATATATATATATATGTGTGTGTGTGTGTGTGTGTGTGTGTGTGTGTGTGCTGGAGTGGAGAGGACTCGCGTAAGCCGTGGTGAAGGCAACCTTTCTAGGAGAAGCAAATCTCTGATTTAAAAAAACATAAAGCGGGAGACCAGTACCCGCATTAGGCTGGTCTGCAGTTTAACGTTGCTGGCTATCTTCCTCTTGCTTGTTGCTGGATCTCAACATCTTGAACCGGTAGAGAGACTTAGCTGTTGTACAAAGCTAAGACTCTGTAACATCATCTGTGTATAGATACTCTCTCAGGCTTTTGTCTATAAAAATGGTCCTGTGGCGATGGAAGTCATTTTTGGGCTCATGGACTTTAAGTGTCTGAGGGAGTGGCACTCGTCTGACAAGACGTTGCAATCATCATCATATATATATATATATATAATTTCGTCGATTTGGACGTATGAGGTCCGACACAACAACTAAGTTGTTCGGAAATCCACATGGATAATTAAGTTACTGTATAGAACTCTCCCCATATTTTGGTACAACTGCTAATCTCAGTCGGTGCACCGTCTACCATAAAACAGAGCAAACAATAGAGCTCAGGTTTTACATCACGCTTTTCCTTTTCCTAGATGCATGTCTCAACAGAGATTGGGGACGCATTTTACCCAGTTGATGTTGATATATAATGTGTGTGTATGTATGTGTGTGTATGTGTGTGTATGTATGTGTGTATGTATATATTAGCAAAGACACTTGCGTTTTGTGCAGGACATTGCTGTACGCGAAGCACATACCGGAGTGTATGACAAAGTCCAAACATTAATTTTTGACCATGAAAAATAGTGTGCGCGATCCTTAGATGGGAGACTATTAATATGCCAATGTAGTTATGATCGGTCCAGTGGTGTGGACAGTAGGAGAGTATGTATATATATATATATATATATATATATATATATATATATATATATATATATATGTATATATATATATATATATAGGCTATGACCTTGACCTTTAATGTTAACCTTGAAAATTGTGTGCATTATCTCTAAGTGATTATCATTCTTAGTTTAGTCATGATCGGTTCATTGGTGTGGGCTGTAGGAAAGTTGTACACACAGCCACACGCACATGAACGCTACTACTTTATATATAGTGGTTTCTCCAAAGAATTATATGCATTGCAAAGAAAAAAAGGATTCTTAATGATGTTTCATTGTAGCGTTATTTTGGAAAGTTCAAAGTTAAGAGATACAGGGCAATAAATTTTGACCATTGTTATGGACCACTATCATGCCAAATGTCATCAAGATTGGTTGAGAGGATGAGAGTGAAAGATGGTGATCTGATTCAAATTCAGAAAGAAGTTGGCCGTCGCCATGGTGGTGGCCTCCCGGGATGGTGGCAAATCATCCCTAAGTGGAGGAGTTTTAGAAGAGATGCACCAAATATGACTTTCAGCTTGGCCTTGAAAAATGGGGTACACCATCCCTAGATCGGAAGATCGGAGACCATTATCATGCCAGGTTTGGTCATGATCAGTCCAGTGGTGTGGCCTGTAGGAGAGTATATATACATAGGCTATGACCTTGACCTTAGACCTTGGAAAATGGTGAGCACTATCTCTAGTTGGAGGAATCATGATCATGACAAGTTTGCTAATGTTCGATTCAGAGACAGAAAATTGACAGAGTTATTGCGTAGGAAAATGTATATAAACGTTCTGAAATAATGTGTGTTTTTTTAGAAACACATTATTAACACGGGAAGAGCATTTTTCAACTATTCTGTACTTTCATTTGGCAATTAGATTGGTAAAAGATACCGTAAAACTTGAATTTAACTTGTAAACACCAGTAAAAAAATTAATACTGTTAATTTGACGCTTTCTTGAGGAAAAAAACATTCACACCTACCAAATAACCAAACAAAAATCAACCTAAGGAACATTAGCAAGCTTAAAATAAAAGCAAAACTGAAAAAGGTAATACCAACGAATACAAGCTAGATAAGTTGTGATAAACTAACCTAATATGTGCTGGAGTTAACATTAAATCCTTTAACCAACGTCACGCCCGAATACCGGTCGCTGTTTTGTTACTTATCCAGCGAATAACTATATTCATGAGCCGTTTACGTTTAATTAATTAGAGAACGATTCTCGTCCGGTTAGGTTAAAATAAAAATAACAATAAATAAATAAAAATAAGCAAAGGAAGTCAACTTTTAAATAGGTAAAGTGAATAACAGTGAACACATGTTGTATTTAGAAAGCAAAGGGAGCATAACTCTTGTAGTTTCTATTTTCAAATTCAACTGGTTTCGGCTATTTATAATTGAAAATAAAATAAATGAAATATAAATGAATTAAATTAATCAATCTTAAATATTTCTAAATAGAACACTAAAAACGATTCTATTATACCAAAGAATTAATAGTATGAAGCTAATTATTAAAATACATTTTTAATTCAATATACAAATGAGTTTACTTCTTGAATGTAGATTTCCTTTGAATAAATAGTATATATATATATATATATATATATATATATATATACTAGCAGGGCGCTCGACATTGCCCAGTCATAAAATACGCTTAAATGTGCTATTTTGATTAAGTTAGATTTCGTATTTATTATAATACTAGCCTGGGTGACTGGCGTTGTCCGAATGGTTGTGGGTGTTTATAGAGCCAAAAATAAGTTATAGTAGGCAGGCAGGCTCGAACCCGTACCACGAAGGAGGAAAAGAACGTGAAAAAATGTGACGTCTTTGCTATTGCGGTCATCTCCGAACCGGGAGTGGCGAAGGCTTAAATTATGGCTAATCAATCTAACAGCGGGGTTGACTTTGGAAAATATCATCGAAAAAAGCGACCCCCCTGTAGAAAAGTGCCAAGATAAGGGTGAATGAATTGATGTTTTTAGCCAATTGTTCGATATTTGTCGTCCGAAGGGTCGAGCATCAAAAGGATACCGATCTCGTGAAAATCCGTCTCATCTGCCGAAAGGTTTTGCGAGGCATACATACATACATTTAAACAAACTGCTGAGATTTATATTATAGACTAGCCTGGGTGCGCGGCGTTGAAAGTCCGTCGCCTCTGTCAAAAGTTTTAGGTGTACATACATACATACGTACATACATACATACATACATTAAAACAGACAGGTGAGATTTATATAATAGATGATTATATTAGACCCAATATATAGCAATGATTTAAAAAGTAAAACAAAAAAATTATTTGTGCACCAGCACCGAGAATCGAAACCAAACGTTTAGCATATGATTTACTTTTTCTTTTGACGTTAAAGCCTAAGTTATGAAGACATGTTTGCTTCAAGGCTAAAAATTCGAACTTGAGGCAATAGCTATTACGTTACACATGCATATTCGTAAAGCCGTCTTTCGACCTTAACCTGGTAAATTTCATTTTAGTAATTTTTCACACTTTTGAACCTAAATATAAAGTTTCGCATGCATTCGAAGACCCTGTATGTTTGTATGAAGACCTAAAACTGGTAGAAGAGTTTGGGAAGTAAAATTTGTTAAACAAATATATATTACAATAGAAAAATGCGAGCATGAAACGTAATTTCGTTAAGCTTAAACATGGAAAAGTAAAAGAGTAGTTGTTAAAACTGGAAAACAAAAGACAAAATATTCTAGTAAAAGATATATTAAATTTATAACTTAAAATATTGCAGCATTAAGAATTTAACATTATATAATCAATTTTTAATACTGCAATATTTTAAGTTACAAATTTATTATATTTTTTACTAGAATATCTTGTCCTTTTCTTTTCCACGTTTAAGCTTATACATATTACTTTTCATGCTCGTATTTTTCTATTTTAACACACACACGCACACACATATATATATATATATATATATATATATATATATGTGTGTGTGTGTGTGTCTGTGTGTGTGTGTGTGTGTGTGTGTGTGTGTGTGTGGTCATACACTTTTTGAAGACACTTATTTTTAAAGTAAAATTAAAATGGGAATTTGAAAACTTTGAAGTGTCTAATATAATGATAAAATCATTTTTATTTACTGATTTGTTTTTGTAAGTTCGATATTTCGGTAATACATAATTTTTTTTCTTTTTCTTCATTTTAGTGTTCTGACGAAGAGAAGAGAATTTACGTGTTGTCCGGTGATTTCAAGTGTATAATGCTCCAGTTTCAAATATTGGACTTAAAAAAAAACAAATCAGTAAATAAAAATGATTCTATCCTTATATTCGACACTTCAAAGTTTTCAAATTCCCATTTAAATTTTACTTTAAAAAAATGTCTTCAAAAAGGTGTATGAACATCTTTTATGTTAAATCCCGCTCGAAACTGGAGTAGTGTACACTTGAAATCACCGGAACAACACGTAAATTCTCTTCTCTTCGCCATAAAACCAAAATGAAGAAAAAGAAAAAAAATTCACGGACCGGTCTTTCGACCCTGATGAGGCTATGTATTAGCGAAATATCGGACTTACAAAACAAATCAGTAAATAAAAATGATTTTATCATTATATTCGACACTTCAAAGTTTTCATTATATATATATATATATATATATATATATATATATATATATATATATATATATATATATATATATAATTTTCTCTCTCTCTCTCTATATATATATATATAAATCTATACATCTATATATATTTATATATATATATATATATATACATGTATCTATATCTGTATCTATATCGATATATATATATATCGATAATAATCATCATAGAGTACTTTTTCGCTGATTCACAGCTCATCAGTGCGGCTCTACAGGCAACTGCCTCTAGACAGGCAATTGCCTCAAGCCAGGATATATATATATATATATATATATATATATATATATATATATATATATATATGATGTTGTTTTGAAAAAAGAAAAACCGAATGAATTTATAAAAATGGTAATCAACGTTTCGTCCCTATTGCAGGGGACATCCTCAGGATATTAAAAGAAAAAATGCAGAAGAAGAAAACGATCATAGACCATACGTAAGTGAAAAGGAAACAGTGTTAAAATCCTACCCATATCGGGAAGGAAACTATAAATGTGTTTGTATGGGAAGGTTGGGTTTTTCAATGTCTATATATACACTTTTAAAAATACCTTATTTAAATGTCTATGTACATTTTTTTTGTAACGATTATCTACAAGCATATATAGGCGAGATACAGCGTAAATTGAAACTAAGACTTTACGAACATAGACGAGATATAAGGAATGGTAACATCCTAAATGCACTCTTTTGCTTTTGTGCGGAACACGATCATTCATTTAATTTAGATCATGCGAAAATTCGCGATAGATAAAGCCAAAAGAAGACTTTTAGAGTCAGCACTGATATCTATATCTTAATACGATAGCGTGTGCGTTCTTTTGTGTGTCACGCTTACATCCGGGTCGTGTAATTGTTATGCAAATTCATTAAAACAAAGAAAAAATTGGTGTCGCTGTTGAAGCAAAGCTAATAAAAATGATTTGGTCTTCTTGGCCTTTTTGTGAAGATTAAAGGGTAGTATCTGTCTTCAGACGCTAGATTTCAATTTCCTCTCTCTCAGTGGAGGAAAAATCCTTTACGACAGACAATTTTTGTTCCTTTTCTCCACATTAAAAAACGACCCTGGTGTCTAAATATGTCCCGTGGGGAGGCATTGTAATAGGTATCTATATTTACTGTAACAAAGTTTTAATATTACAAAAGTAACTGGGGAAAGTAATTTCTGATTTAATTACAAAATGCCCTGGATATGTCCCTTCTGATTAATTATAAATGCACTGGAAATGTCTCTTCTGATTAATTAAAAGATGCCCTGAAAATGTCCCCTCTGATCAGTTTTTGTGTGTTTGTTTACTTGCCTCTCCAAAAGGACAGAGTTGGACATGAGGTCGGTTAAAAATTGGGGGGAGGGAACCATCTCCCAAAAGGAGCACTCTGTCAGTAACAAAAATAAAAATTGTATCAGTAATGAAGGATTTCTCCTCCATTAACCAAGATCAAAAAAAGGGGGGTGGGTTTAAGTCACTGGAATGTTGAGACTGATACTACACTCAGAAATTCATGTTGAAGCAATGGTTTCCTAATCTCTAACCGTGTTAATGTTTTTTATGTATTAATTTCAGAAAGCTGCTGAAACTGTTTATGATTTAAACATTACTTTATTTCAAGTATATTTTAAACAGTGGGGTGGGGATATAAAGTCAGTCCCGGAAATTACTTAAACCGTTTACGAATTAAATATTACTTTATTTCATATTTATTTTAACAGTAGTGTAGGGGATATGAAATCAGTCCTGGAAATGGCTGAAACCGTTTACGCATTAAACATTACTTTATTTAATGTATATTTATAACAGTGGGGTGGGTCCCGAAAAGGGCTGAAACAGTTTACTATTTAGACATTACATTATTTCATGTATATTTTTAGCAGTGGGTTGGGGATATAAAGTCAGTCCCAGAAATGGCTGAAACAGTTTACGATTAAAACATTATTTTATTTCATGTATACTTTTAATAGTGGGGTGACGGAAATTAAGTACGTCTCGGGTTTGATTAAGTACAAATATATACTAGCCAAAATCGTCGCCCAGTATTGAATGAGATAGGTGGAAAACAGAATACCC
Organism: Euprymna scolopes; assembly: GCF_053919585.1. Classification (NCBI taxonomy): domain Eukaryota; kingdom Metazoa; phylum Mollusca; class Cephalopoda; order Sepiida; family Sepiolidae; genus Euprymna; species Euprymna scolopes. The sequence continues at coordinate 22,410,306 of NC_136484.1, read as the reverse complement.
AGTCTCGCCCGGGATCAAATGAGATAGGTGAAAAATATATACTAGTAGAATATGCGGCGTCACACGGGATTGGATAAGACAGGTGGAACTATGAGAATACCCGGAATTAATTGATGTGTTTGTAATGAAATAATCAGCCAGGCAATATATCAAATTTATCATTTAAGTAAGGGGGAGCGACATAGTGGGTTAAAGTTATGAAAATTATTGTCGAAATTTGTAACATATCCCAGAATTAGCAAAACTGATGAAATGTGAGTTACTTAATTGGTGTGTTTGTAATGAAAGAATAAGCCCAGACAATATATCAAAGTTCTTAAATTAGTAGGAGGGGAGCATAATATGCTTTTAAATTATAAAAATGATTGTCGAAATTAGTAGCATATCCAAGAATTATGAAAAATTATGAAATGTGATTGGTGTGTTTGTAATGAAATAATCAGCCCAGACAATATATCAAAGTTATTATTTTAGTAAGGGAGAGGCTGTAAGGTGTGTTAAACTCATGCAAAAATTATTATCGAAATTACTAACATATTCAAGAATTATGAAAAAATGATTAAATGTGAGTTAATTGATTGGTGTGTTTGTAATGAAATAATCAGCCCAGGAAATATATCAAAGTTATTATTTTAGTAAGAAAGGGCGATAAGATGTGTTTTAATTTTAAAAAAAAATATGGTCGAAATGAGTAACATATCCAATAATTACAAAAAATGATAAACTGTGAGTTTATTGATTGGTGTGTTTATAATAAAATAATCAGTCCAGACAATATATTAAAGTTATTATGTTAGTAAGAGAGGGTGATAAGGACGGTTTAAATTATGAAAACGATTGTCGAAATTAGTAACATATCCAAGAATTATGAAAAATGATAATATGTGCTTAAATACATTAGTGTGTTTGCAATTAAATAATCAGACCAGCCAATACACCAAAGTTATTATCTTAGCAAGATGGGCGATGACGTCGGTTAAAATAATAAAAAAATGATTGTCGAAATAAGTAATATATCCAAGAATTATGAAAAATGATGAAATGTGAGTTAATTGATAGGTGTGTTTTTATGAAATAATCAGCCCATACAATATATCACATTTTTATTTTAGTAAGGGAAGAGGCGATAATATGGGTTAAAATTATGTTAAATTATTATCGAACATAGTAACATATTGAATAATTATGAGAAATTATGAAATGTGACTTAATTGACCGGTGTGTTTGTAATGAAATAATCAGTCCAGGAAATATATCAAAGTAATTATTTTAGTAAGGGGGCGATACAGTTTTAATAAAAGGGCTAGAATAATATGATTGTGCCTTTCTTCATGCTGAACAGAACGCCCACAGAATACTCAGCAACAATATATTACATATGAAAAATGCCGCTGTAGAATTTCCACAGGTCCCGCTAGTTAAATACTAATACTATTACGCAAAGAAAGGGCTTCTATCATTTAGCCCCTAGTATAGGAAAAATAATAATCAAAGGACAAAATATAAAGAAAGATCCTGGTTAATTAATACTATTGTCCCAAACCGTTTTTCCTTAAATAATTTAAACAAAACAACATTACAAAAAAAAGTGTACATAGGTATTTAAATAACGTATTCAAAAAGTGTGTGTATATATATATATATATATATATATATATATATATATATATATATATATAAAGACGCTGAACAACCCACCCTTCCCACACACGCACATTTATAGATTATTTCCCATTATAGGTAGGATTCTAACACTGTTTCCTTTTCGGTAACGTATGGTCTATGATCGTTTTCTTCTTCTGCATTTTTCCTTTTAATATCCTGAGGATGTCCTCTGCAATATGGATGAAACGTGAATCACCATTTTATGAATTCATTTGGTTTTTCTTTTTTCAAAACAACATAACGTCAACCATCGATGGTATTTTTATTTTATTTTTATGCATATATATATATATATATATATATATATATATATATATATATATATATATATATATATATATATATAAAAGTGAACGTGTCTGTGTATCTGTGTATCTGTGCGTCTGTGTACATTTCGCTACGCAATAACTCTGTCAATTTTTAGTCTACAGACTCGAAATTTGATATGCAGGGTACTGAGATTTGGGAAAATCGATGTGATCGGTTTTTGGCCAGAAATTTGGCGACTAAGGGGTCAAAGTTCAACGATTTAACCTTGAGAACTCTACTAAACTCCTCTGACAATTTTGGGTCTACGCACTTGAATTTTTAGATATAGGTTCCTTGGACATGGATCTAACTTAATAACTTGATTTGAACCAAAAACAATAAATTTTAAGGGGTCATATTAGGGGTCAACGTTAAAAAATTGACCTTTTTTCTCTCACCATATACCTCCAAACACCCGGGCAACGCCGGGTACCCATGGTAATATATCTATAAAAGTGAACTGCTGTATGTCTGTGTGTACATTTCCCTACGTAATAAATCGGTCAATTTTCAGACTAGAAACTCGAAATTTGATATACATGGTACTGAGATTTGGGAAAATCCTTGTCACCCTTTTTCGGCCAGAAATTTGGCTGTTGAGGGGTCAAAATTCAACAATTTGTCTTTTGAGAACTCTACTAAACTCCTCCGACAATTTTTGGTGTATAAACTTGAAAATTTAGATATAGGTTTCTTGGACATGGATCTAACTTAGTAACTTCAATTGAGCTCAAAACAATAAATGTTAAGTGGTCATAATAGGGGTCAAAGTTAAAAAAAATTGACCTTTTTTTTTTTTTTGCTCAACATACACTTCCAAACGCGGGCAACGCCGGGATGAAATGCTTATATATATATATATATATATATATATATATATATATATATGTATGTGTGTGTGTGTGTGTGTGTGTGTGTGTGTGTGTGTGTGTGTGTGTGTGTGTGTGTGTGTGTGTAAGTCACTTTATTTACGGCATAAAGACATTGACATTTCGGTTCCCGTTAAATCACCGAAGTTTATAATATTATATATTGTATTAAAAAAAAATTTTTTGCAATGAAAATATCAGGTCTACGATGTCATAGCACATTATTACCAGGAGGTTCCGTCGCATGGTGTTTAGAATAGGAACAAGGAATAAGATGTACGTGTTCGTAAAGAAGGCAAAATAGGTGTGTGGATTATGGTCTGCTTTGAAATATTGGATTAAAGAGGAAATGATAGGAGGTTAAGAAAGCAGAGATATAGATCATAACGATTAAAAAGAAAGGTATATGTATACGTGTGTGATAGCCGCCTTAAACCTCAAACATTCTACTGCGTATTGGACTCATTGTCATGTTAGAGAACTTTTTGGAATATCTATGTGAAAAAGCGGTGTAAGGTTAATCGGAATCATTCTGTTATAGAAATGATTTTGAGTCAACTCGAATTTGTCGTGGTCTAAAAACGTATATCTTACGTTGCCATCTTACACATCTCCACTCTCTCTCTCTCTCTCTCTCTCTATATATATATATATATATATATATAATATATATATATATATAATTATAAAATGACTGCAGAATTTCCCCTCAGAACCAAAGTATCGTGGTTTTGCAGCATTAGATGCTACATACAAATTCAGTACATCTAAGCTAATAGCTACTATCTTATGTAGCTTTCAGCCACCATTTTATACATATTCCTTCATGATCATAAAATTCTACATTGCATCCTACGAGCAACACTATCACAATCGCAACATCTTCAGAGGAAGGAGTCCCTATTTTCCTATCTTAATATTTAGTTCTGCCACCGCTACCAGGTGTCACCGGATACAATTCTACATGTTCCACAGATACAATGCTAACCCCGATCGTAACTGTCTCATTTATCCATACTGATAAACTATTTTTTTCTATTTCCAATTTTTATTAATAACGTCCCCTTTCTCTCAAATGACCTCCTTATGTGTGTGTGTATGTGAGTGTGTGGGTGTATGTGTGTGTGTGTTGTATACATAATTTATTCTTGAAATGTTCAAAAGTAGGGACTAATAAATACAACGAGGTTGTTAGATAGTGCTCGATAACAAGAGCAAAATATTTTTATTATTTATTCGAAAATCAACAGTTACATTTGGTCGCTACAAACAGCCATCTGTTTCAGTCAATGAGACTTCACCAGGGACCATGAACCATTTGCCGCTATAGGAAAAAGGCTTTTTTCTATAGCGTCGGATTGTTCAGAGTCGCCTGGCGAAGTCTCATTGACTGAAACAGATGGCTGTTTGTAGCGACCAAAGGTTACTGTTTACTCTCGAATAAATAATATATATATATATATGTATATATATATATATATATATATATATATATATATATATATATATATATATATATATAGTGCCCTTCGAGTCTTGAAAATGGTTACTACTTGGTAATATATATATACACACACACATATATATATATACACATATAAACATACACATATATATATATACATACACACACATATACATACGCACATACACACACATATACATACACACATACACACACATATATATACACATATATACATACACATATATACATATATATATGCAACATACACACAAATATATAAATACATACATACACATACATACATACACACTTATATATGTAGACATACATATATATACATATATACACATATATATACATGCATAAATACACACATACACACACGCGCGCACACACACATTATATATATATATATATATATATATATATATATATATATATATATATATATATATATATATATATATATATATATGAGTATGAGAAAGAGATAAATTCATCTAAAATAACAAACTGGAATAATACATATCCAAAATTATAGGGTGGTTAAGGAAAGAAGATATACTATCCACCCTCAAAATTTATTTGGTGCTATCTCTATGAATCATGAGACTAAAGTAGTTTAACGCTGATTAGCATAATAACCTGATCTAATATACAAACAAATGTACATTCGAACGCGTTGCTTTTTGCAATCAAACGGTTTTCATTGTAAGTAATGACAGATCCCCCTCACTCAATACTCAACCATCTCGTAGCTTTGAATCGAAAAATAAAAATTAAAGTAATGCCTAAAATCGGATATTATGTTTTCGCTTAATAGCGACGTGCGTTATTTCTTTTCACAATTTAACGTTATTTAATAATGCCGGGCAAAAGCTAACCGACCTCTTAATACTCGATATTCAACAAAGGATTCCCATCAGATAAGTGAAGTTTGTTTTTTTTATTATTGGCGCCGTTTTTTCTTTTCTTAATAGATTAAACCTTGTATGGTAAACACTGATTTTGATTTTTATAACGAAAAGAGTATCTATTGTTTGCAAAAAGGTCTGTTTGATTTTAGCATTTAAAATTTTTTTTTTTTTTTTTATAAAGAACACTGTAAAATGAAATATTTATTAATTCTTATCGGCGATTGATAGAATCGTTGGAACTGATGCAGAATATGGCCCGCGTTATTGTTTTCATTCTCTGACAGCTTACGTAACCTGACCGAAGTATACCGAAGAAAATGCGTTCCCTGTTCTGCATAAGAACCGATTGGCTAACGGAAACAAATGGTTGTCGTAAAAAAAAAAAAAAAAAAAATTAAGTGTTGATTTGCGTGGATTTTTTTTTTTTTTTTTAACTCTGCTATCGCGATCTACGAAACCATGTAAATTCTACATGGTTTTCCAAACAGATTATTGAAGACGGTTACTATTGTTTCGTGATGTGGAGATTCGGTGTTTAATTACGTCGAGTTATAAGTTTCATGTTTAATTTTTGATATTACGTTTGGTTAAGTGAAAACTCGAAAATTAAACCTACAAAAAAAAGGTGTTTGTACATTATTGAATATGAAAAAATGAAAAACTATTGCATGAAAATGTGATGTCGAAATTGGCTAATAATTATCCAAATTACGAAAAAATAATCGATTAGAAGACCTCGTAGAAATATATATATATTTCTCTTCATTCTCCTAGCAATTGTTTAGTGGTCCGGAGGTAGATGCTTAACAAGTGGAGTTAACGGACGTTTTGTGGCTCGGTTCCAATTTCTCGACCAACAGGAATTGTCATCCTACACTGATTGCGTAAGCATGAAACAATAGTTTACAGGTGCTAGTGCAGAGAGTGATCCGCGCTATTTTTTAAATCGTATTTCCAAGTTTAATTAAAGTTTTGATAGTAATTGTCTGTAAGTTTTGATGGGTTTTTTTTATTCAATTGTAAGGTTGAAGTATAGAATAGGCACAAAACATTCTCCCCTCCCCATGTTTAGAATGGCTTTTTAAATAACGTTATTTACGTCCGGATCACTCTCTCCACTAGTACCTAATTACAAAATGATCCCTATTTCGTATATTCCCGATCCGACATTTTCTAATTCGAAATCACGATAGTTAACAAAATAAGATAATTCAGGTTTGTGATATGGAATTGGGGTACTAGTGCAGAGAGTGATAACGTTATTATTTAAAAAGCCATTCTTAACATGGGGAGGGTGTTTTGTACCTATTCTGTACTTCAACCTTACAATTGAATAAAAAGACTTATCATAAAACTTTAATTAAACTTGGAAATACGATTTTAAAAATAGCGCGGATCACTCTCTGCACTAGCACCGGAATGGGCTGCATCGAAGACCATTAACAAATACGATAAAACTGCATTATTTGATGAGTTTTACTTTTTTATTTTTGTACTCTATCAGTTTTACTAAGTTCGACATGACACCTAATTCAGTAATACTGTTTCAACTTAAAATGCAATTCTAAAAATAGAACCGTTTGTTAATTTATTTATTGCGGACTATTATCTTTGTATTTTTTTCGCGACGTTTCGGCCAACTATTCCTCTGGCATTCGTCGGGTGGTAACCGTGACGGAATAGGAACTCCGAATATCCTAACTGCATTCTCAGCAATTACTGCCATCCATAGTTGTTGTTGTCTCGACCACGGAGGCCAGAGGAATAGTTGGCCGAAACGTTGTGAAACAACTAAGATGCGGATAATAGTCCGCAATAAATTGCTAAATAATACTCATCTCAATGAATTCAAATTAAAAAAAAAATATATAGAACCGTTTGTATTTTTTTTTCCAGAATATATTGCACTATAAAGAACCATTCGCTCTCGTGTGACGGACATTTTTTTTCAGTCCTGCAGATCGTGATAAAAATGACAATAAGAAAACGGTGAATCCAAGACATAAAAGCTATGCAGGTCGAAAAATGAAAATTTCTTGCCTTTCAATCCCGTTATTTGTTAATTATTTATTTTTTTCCCTGTGAACTAGATAACATTAATAAAGACGGAATTCCCCCCCCCCCCGACAAATAACAGTAAAAACTTATAAAATTGATTCATTGTAATTTCTGCTGTAGTCTCAAAGATAAAAATCGGTAAATTTTAAAGAATTTCCAGTCTTACGACGGGAAAAATGAAACGCAATACTTTTATTACGTATTTTGAATTAAATAAAACAAAACACGATTTTTAAAATGCTCTCAAATCAAATAATTGATCAATTTCGCTTATTTTTTTAGACTTTTCAAAAAAAAAAATAATAAGCTGAACTATATATAAACTGAAATAAAAAAAATAGACAAAAAAAATCTCATTTGCCTTCTCCCCTTGGTTTTTTGGGAGAATTTTCATCTTAGTTATTTAACATATTAAAATATTGGAATGATAAAATAAAATGTTTAGCTTTTGGTCACAATCGTTACCTATTTATTCGATTTTTTTTTTAAAGAAGTCGGAAAATATATTTAGATTAAGTTTTACGAAAAATTTTATTTTTAATGAGTTTTTTTTTTTTTTTCAGAATCCGTTAATAAAAATTGTGGAAGATTGCCTCTTAATTCTTGTGAATTTCATAATCTTGCTGTTAATAATTATAGTTAAAACATCGATGCCGTTTTTTCGTCGATGACCCAGACCCTTATCTTAGAAGCTTAACTGTTTATTTTGTAATAATGCGTTGTTTTGGCTTCAAACGTATCTAATACGTATTTATTTTATTCAAACTCAACCAGCGCTTCTATCAAGGAACACAAACCCTAATATAGATATATTATATATATATATATATATATATATATATATATATATATATATATATATATATATATGCATGTATATATAATCAAGGCAATGGGAATGAGATGTTTACCCGATACAAGCAAATGTAAACTTCACTATAATATAAATATTAATGTTTATGTCAAGATATTAATCCAAACCAAATAAAATTGGAAGAGAAGCTGCATCTCTAAGTTCAAAATGACGCAATGCAAGCAAATAAGGTAATTGTAGCTTCTTTCTTGATTTTCTGATTATTTTTTAATCATGCCCAAATCCATTTTATTTCCGTTTGGTGAATTGATAGTTGCTATTTCTTCTGAGTTAAGGGCAAAATAGATTAACTGATTTATATAATAATTGATTGATTTTGTGATACGAAATAGATACTTTCAAGAATTGTAAATGACAACTAAACTAAAGGAATAAATTGTAAGATGGTCAACATCATGAAATGTGAAATATAGACTTTTGTCATTTGTTTATTATATTGTTCTGTAATTACATTGAGCTTAAATAAGGATTGGTATATGTAAAAAGGAAATATAAGTAAATAAAAAATATTTCCACAAAATATATATATATATATATAGGCACCGCCAAAAATGGCCGCAAAATCAAGTTGTTGTTGTTTTTTAAAACGAAATTACATTTATTAAAATCCATTATTTCTGAGTAACTTTTTTTTTTCCAGAAAGATAAAACCCTGAATTTTATCATATAGAAAACAGAATAATGTAAAACTTTTTCTACTATTTTTAATTCAATTTTAAATGTTAAATTTTCCCAAAAAGTTAACAATTAACATTTTTTGGCTTGCACAAAAAACGTACTTAAATATTTAAAAAAAAGGGTTTTTGAAATAATTAATTAATTTATTTATTATCTAACTAAGATTTAGGATGATTTTCTAAGAGAATATGCAAAAATATTATAATATAAGTACCTGAATTTCAAATAATTCCACTTATTCATATAGGTAACCAAATATTTCGCGTTGACGTAGAGTTCAGATCGAGTCTGTTTACGTTTTCTTTTGATGATAAAAAAACTATGGAAGACCAAACAGGCCAAAAAGAACTTATTTTTCAGTGACGAAAATTTCAATGTATTATTAAGCTGAGGCTGGCCAGTACCAGATGGGTGACCATTTGTATGCGTTTGGTTTTTAATGTGTATGTGTGTGGGGGGCAGGCTCCCCAAAATGGGGGGGGGCAATTTAAAGCTGAATAAAAAAAAATTATTTCAGCGCGTTTGGTCCACCGTAGTCGAAAGGCGGCAAACGTTTTCAAACGGGATCGAAAAAAATGATGCTATTTTTAACACAAAGGGCACAATATTTATCGAATTTTTTTTTTTGGTATCGATTATTCAAAGCATGCCCTGTTTAATAATGGTCATGCATTATTCGGCTCGCTAAAAAAAAATTGTTAATTTATTTATCAAAAATTTTAAAATAGCTTTTTTCGTATAAATATTAAAATTTTTTTTTTTTTGTTTTGCTTAACTTAAATTAATTATTTTACTTAACATATTCACCGAATTTCACACTTCAAAACTCAAAAGCGGGATAATTAAACACAATCGAAGTTCTGATATTCAGACGTCAAAATAAGGTATGCAAACAATTTTTTTTTTTTTTTTTTTTTTAATCTATAATTCTGTCCCTTACAACAACACAATATGTTGATTTCAGTTTCAGATGATTATTTTAAGCATATTTGTTCCCACTTCAAAACAAGGGGGGGTTTTGTAAGCAAAAAAATATATATATATAAATATCGTTTATGAAAAATAAGTACACTGTTATAAAGTTCATTCTTCTCCTAATAATCGCTGAAAATTTCGTATTGATCGGATAATTACCTGATTTTTGGTAGATTTTTAAAAAGACGGTCCGTCAAAAAGTACTGACCTGCCCCCCCAGTTTTGGCGGTGCCTAATATATATATATGACAATGAAATTCTGGCATGGGTATGCATTTTGCTCATTAACATTTCTTATAATACGAAACAAGTTCTATATGTTCCCGGAGGAGCTGGTCCGCCTCAAGGGATAATAGGATGTTCACAGGTTGTTGAGCTCCAGCTTTCCTTTAGACTCATTTTGTTTCTTCTTGTCTTCTATTTTCGAAGACTTTGTCTTCATATAGTGTTCTTCTCTAATTCTCTTTGTTGCCTGCTGAACTCACCAATCCACGACGGTAGCACAACAAATCAACTCCTAATTAGAGTAAAACTATACACGCTTGCCCAGTTTTTCACATGTTAAGAATGTTTTTTAAAATAGCAGCTACGTTTAGAAACTCGTTCTTAAAATGGGAAGGTGGCTTTGTAACTATTCTGTTCCTACGTCATTTGGCCCTATCGGTGGGGCATTAGAATACGCCAACTGCCCCCCCTGCAGAGGGTAAAATTCCCTCAATGGGGGTCCTGAGTATGACCTTAAACTATATCCAGTGGTGAGGCCCCAGCTTGTGGGCTTTGGGGAGTGTGGAGCCACCCTTTAATTACCGTTGCTCCCAGGTCCACTCTGACCCGGAGTGGTAGTACTTGTTAGGGTCCCAACTATGGGTTAAATAGAAACCGACGTGAAAACAACAAATATATTGTATTAAAAAAAAAATTCTTCAAAATCTTTGGATTCGGCATTAAATAACCCGAAAAGGGTTGATATGCCGTAAAACAAAAAACAACCAACCAACCAACCTACGTCATTATCTTATTTTGCATATCAAGTATCAATTATTTCCAAATTGCAACGGGTATGTTTTACCGTCTACAGTCCTTTGAAAAGTGGTCAAAAATCAAATATATAACAATTAAATGTTACCAAAAGCAAGACAAGTTACTCTTCTACACAACTGGGTAGGTTCGTAGTGTTTTTACTAAAATATAAATGTTTAATCGGCTCAAAACAAGCGAGTTCAATGAGTATGCGACCACAAGAAAAAGCAACCACAGAATAGTTATGCGGCCATTTTTTTTCCAGCTGAATGAACATTTTACATTAAGTAAAAACACTAAAAAATCTATCCAGTTAGGTAGAAGAGTAAATTATCTTGCCTTTGGTTACATTTATTTATCATATATTTGATTGATTTTTTTTGTTTGTTTTTTTTTGTTGTTTTTTTTTTAACCACTTTTACGAAGGACTAATGGAACTTTACTATTTCAATCGATTGGGAGAAAAATATTCGATAAAAATGTTCAAATATCTATTCGTGTAAAATATAGTCCCCTAATATTATTTGCTATTTGCGAAAATATATGAAGTTTTACACAAATGTTTGGTTTGATAAAAATAAACAAAACATTTCTATTTAAAAAGAATCAGAAATGCACTATAATTCCCTAGAGAATTGATTTCTCAGGTTTTTCCGATATGTGTGATAAAGATCATATATATATATATATATATATATATATATATAACAAAGATACGCCTATAATGCTTAAATTTCTATGTCGGTGTGTAATTGGACTGCATTTGTATGTTAGTGAGCGTTCCGGTTTCGAATCTCCTTATATCTAGCCACACAGTTGTAGATGGCCATACAGCTGTCTATGAATGATATATATCTCTACTGTCACATAAGTTTATACCGGTGTTCTTATTTATGTCAATATTATTCCAACCATGCATATTCATAGAGGTCACCGAGTGCAGTGTATCATATAATATGATATTTAAAACCGTTTGTAAAGGGCGTTTTTAAAACAAGTAATAAATCCCAGAGGTTCCGTATTTAAGTACCAGCCAATTTGGTATTTATTAATGACGTTGTGTGCGCACGCGCGTGTCAATCGCCTTATAAGGCAAGGTATGTTTATATATCTGTATTATGGGATTCTCTCCTAAACTAATTAACAGTTCATTATTATAAATGTTGGAGCACAGTTCTAGTTTTAAGAGGTTGTAGGATGTATTTAGTTTTATAGAACATAGGTAGAATCCTCGTTTGAAAATAAAGATGTCTCCAATGTTTATGAAATTCCCAGAACAGATATTAGATAACCACGAATTACGTTTTTTTTTTTTGTTTATTTTTTGTTTGTTTATTTTTTGTTTATTTTTTTGTTTGTTTATTTTTTGTTTGTTTATTTTTTGTTTGTTTGTTTATTTTTTTGTTTATTTTTTGTTCGTTTATTTTTTTGTTTGTTTTTTTGTTTGTTTATTTTTTGTTTGTTTATTTTTTTGTTTGTCTATTTTTTTGTTTGTCTATTTTTTTGTTTGTTTATTTTTTTGTTTGTTTATTTTTTTGTTTGTTTATTTTTTGTTTGTTTATTTTTTGTTTATTTTTTTGTTTATTTTTTTGTTTGTTTATTTTTTTTGTTTGTTTATTTTTTTTGTTTGTTTTTTTTGTTTGTTTATTTTTTTTGTTTGTTTATATTTTGTTTGTTTATTTTTTTTTTTGTTTATTTTTTTGTTTGTTTATTTTTTTGTTTGTTTATTTTTTTGTTTGTTTATTCTTTTGTTTGTTTATTTTTTTGTTTATTTTTTTGTTTTTTTAGATATGCAAAATATGAGCACAATCTTTTATTTTTAAATTCCATATCTGTATTAAATTTAATCCATAGTCATTAGTAGGGCTATGACAACAGCATATTCGTTGTATTGTTTTGACTCTCGAGTGTGTATCTGTTGATATCTTATATGCTTTTATATAGTGATGTGGTTCTCAGTTGATTAAGTTTCTGTGTCGGATATATATTCGGGTCAAAACAATAAGATAATTCTGTTGCCCTAGCATTAGATACCAATTCTTCTAGTAGTAGTAGTAGTAGTAGTAGTAGTAATAATAATATACACTAGATGAAGTACCCGGCGTTGTCAGGTTGTATTTGAATATTCCGTTCTCGTACATGGTTATTATATTTATTAAACGATTGATTATATAGAGTATCAATAGAAAAGAAAATATAAAAATATATACTAGTGCACCTCAATTTACTCGTTTATTGATTAAGGATGATACATCATTTCGGGGTGTAACGCAATTAAAACTCTTCATACCATGGCATTTTGAATACCAATGCTTCTCATCAGAAGAGAAAATGCTAGGTAACATAATAGGGATGCGACGCCAAGCGATTGTTACATTAGGAGCGAAATAATTAAATATTTTCTCTCACTGCACAATTACTATTACATTTTATTACCTACACCCTTAATTGATGTACCATACCTATTGAATGAACGAATAAATTTATATACCTTAGTATATCTTTTTATATTGTTTTCTTATTTTCTTAATACTCTATAAGCGCCAAAGCAATTTGTTGAGCTTTGCATTATCTCGATAAGTCTCCTCTGAAAGAATCTAGCTTATCATTATTCTTTTACCTTCCTATATATATATATATATATATATATATATATATATATATATTATGGATGGGATTCACACTGAGGAAGGCTGAAGAATCGCTCGAAATTGTGTGCTTTTGAAAGAAAGATTCTTGTTTTTTTATGCTTTTGTTTTTTTATGCTTTTGTTTTTTTTATGCTTTTGTTTTTTTATGCTTTTGTTTTTTATGTTTTTGTTTTTTTTATGCTTTTGTTTTTTTTTTGGGGGGGGGGTTTAAAAAGATGTTTGTATTCTCACACGTCAACACATAGTAAATAAATACAGAAAAGATATAAACATTTATATTTTTCGTATTGATTTTTTATTCCTACATATTTACATATATTATAAAGAATTCACGTGGATACAACATGCAATTCAAACCGTATATATATGTATCAGAATAGTGAGGTGAATAGGAATACAGATTAATCGTGTGGTATGTAAGTCTTACAGGATATTTTTAGGAGGTAATATTATAACAGACAATTCCAGCCAAAAAGAGAATAGCTCAATATAGTAAGAGTAAATGGAATTTATAGTCTCTTTTTGTTTGAATTTCATCCAGAAAAAAACGTTTTTCAGAACAGAAACTTATTGTTTGAACAAAGAATACAGTTCAGATTTTTTCCTTAATACATGGATTTTCGATGTAGGCTCATCTCTTTAGAGGAAAAGTCCTTAGCAAATACTAGATCTAATTCGAAATAATTTTATTATTTAGCATCTACAAAGGAACTTCTTTAAAAAAATTAATTACATCTTTTTAGGAGACATAGATAAAAAGAATAGATGAAATAAGAGTAGATTACAGTGAAAGGATATGAATTTATGGTATCCGGCTGTCGTGATAATCCTTGTATAGAGTTGTATAATGTAGTCAGTCCGAGTTTGTCGAATAAATCTACATTGTATGTAGATTCCATTTATTGTAAGGCATTTTTGGTCCTTAGTGATAATCCTTTGAGTGTGGAAAGTCTGGGGTATATTTCTCATGGTCAGATTCCAGGTTTTTTAAATTAATCCACATCGTAGGTAGAGACCAATTTACTGTAAGATATTTTATGGTTCATAGTGATATTTTGAGTACGAAAAGTCCGTGGTGTATTTCCACTCATTTTTCGTTGGTATAGTCCGTGTATGTAGTGTCTGCTGGAAGCTATCTTTCTTTTATAGATTAAAATTATATATTAAAATTCTCAGTTATATTTTTTATAAAAACTCAGGATAGCTGAAGATTTTTCAAATCAGATATTTTAAGGGTGGACTTGAAATATAGATACAATAAGATAATGTCCAAAATATCGTAAGGTTAAAATAAAAAATAAAAAATACTAGCATTTCAGTCCGGCGTTACCCGGGTGTTTGGAGGTATGTTGAGAAAAAAACAAAAAAGGTCAATTTTTATTTTTAACTTTGACCCCTATTATGGCCCCTTAGTGTTTGTTTTAGACGCAAATCAAGTTATTACGTTAAATTCATGTCCAAGGAACCTATATCTAAAATTTCAAGCGTTTAGACCCAAAATTGTCGGAGGAGTTTGGTAGAGTTCTCAGGTCAAATCGTTGAACTTTGACCCCTTAACAACCAAATTTCTGGCCGAAAACCGATTACAAAGATTTTCCTAAATCCTGTATATTAAATTTTGAATCAGTAGACTGAAAATTGACAGTTATTGCGTAGGGAAATGTACACACACACACACACACTTTCACAGATATATAGATGTCGTATACAGTATATTTTATATATACCATGTATATATTATACGAGTTGTTCTAAAAGTAAAGCCTCCCATTTTAACCTGAAGTTGAAGAGCTACGAAAGCCGGGAGTGGCCCAATTAAAACGACCAACCTTTTGAGATCTAAAGTTTTTTCTACATAGTTACCACCATTCTCAATGCACTTTCACCAGGAATTCAATAACGCATATCTGCTTCTGACGCATGTCTATGACAAAAGTTGCTTTCTTAGTCTCATATCGTCAATATCTGCAACAGATGAAACTTTCATCTCATCAATGAATTAGTTCGATCATTATAACGAGGCATTTTTAAATTCCCTCTGGTCCATTAGGGCAAAATAAAAAAAAAATAGGAGGCATTACTTCTGCAAATCCCCTCGTAGATCACACTTGCATACGTCTGAACATTTATAAAATCTAAGGCGTTTTATTTAGTCTCGTGGTATAGCGATGCGTAAGGAAAATATACTCTAATTCTACTGCGTCCCCTTGTATTCTACCTCCAGATAAACTTGCACAGTTTCAAAGAAAAGGGTAGCTTTCTTGAATCATTACTGGTAAATAGATCTGGGGGAATAAAAGGTTACAACAATGCAGGAAGCCGACTGTTGTATTGATGTGACGTACGGACAAACGACAGAATGTGTTATTTGTTTTTATTTTTCTTTGCATATCCAATTATCTTACAAAATAATCACATTATAAATCGGTAAACATGAACTTGCATGCTGTTTCATATAATCGGAGTGGTTTAATATTTCGAGAATATCCTCTTTTTCAAACGAAGGAGACCACATCACACCGATATAACGGTTAGTTCCCTGCATTACTGTAGCCTTCTTATACTCCTCCCAATCTATTTAGTTCTGTTATTTTTCACTCTGGTGGATGCTTAGGCGCCCTCCTCAAACGAATCTGACGAGTGGGGCCAGCTTAGTTATCTATGACTCGACCATGCGCCCGAGAGACAGATTGTGAGAGACCATATTATCAGTCGTACCCGAAGATACTAGAATTATAAATGAGTAGAGCACCTTCTCCGCAAAGAGAAGTTAATGAGTGATATTTTTCTTTTACGTTGTCCGTGATATAGTTTCATGACACGGAACAGAAAGATTCAAAATACGACTATCGTACTCGTATTTGGATTATACGGACTACTGTTCTCAGTTTGAGGGTTATTTTTACAAAATTCTAGTCGGTGTAATCTTCAACCTTCTCCAGGTGTATTTAGTTGGCCCGTGGAAGTTTTCACTGAATTTAGAACTGAAACCTTAATCTGTCGTGGTAGCATTCTCTTGTTCCCTCAGCCAAATATCATTTTAATTTGTCCAGATTTTATATATGTATACATGTATGTGTACATGTGTGTGTGTATGTGTACAGGTATGTGTATATGAGTCGTGATATCAAAAGTAAAAGTATGTGTGCTATCAGCTAAAAGCAAAAAAATAGCTTTCAAAGCTGGTGATGTTACCACTGTACCAACGTTACACTCATATGAACTGATTAAAAATAAAGATGTTCAAAATGTATAACGGTTTTCTTTTTCATTTTTGACCCCTTAAAAACTATTTTAACCGGCTAAAGACTCATAAAATAACAGTCCATAGAAATCCAATCATTTGAGGCCACTATCGACGCTCTGCTACTTTTAGTTTCGGAAGAGATAGTTTGAAAATATGGAGAAGAATCGAGGGACGGACAGACATATCTTTTTATATATTAGATTATATATATACTAGCGCCATAAAATGAAAAACTGTATTTAAATGATCATGCAACGTGCTTTATACGTCAATGATTTTGTAGAGACAGGGTGGCAAATGACTGGTTAGTCGAATTGTTTCCCATTGCCAACGATAAATCGTTGATATTGGGTGCGATTTGTGACGACTCGTTTTCCCCTCTCGTCAATAACAAAATCGGCAAAAATTTCTGAACATAAAAATCAGCGGCAAGTAGGATGTGTGGTCACTCTTTAACAAGTTTGGTCTAATAATTATACACCAAACGTGAACTTAAATTAGTCGACTTGGCATATTGAGATTTGGGAAATTATTTCTAATCTGTTTTCGTCCAGAAATTTTGCTGTTAAGGTGTCAAAATTCAACGATATTCCTTTGAGCACTCTACCAAACTCTTCCGGCAATTCTGAGTCTAAACACTGGATATTTTAGATATAAGTTCCTTGGACATTGCTCTACCTTAACTTGATTTGCGCCCAAAACAGTAAATGGTAAGAGGTCATAATAAGGGCCAAAGTTTTTTAAAATTGAGCTCTGCGGTCTCTACCAAATTACTAAAAACATTTCTAAACATTTGAAATTTTACTTAAAGGGTATTCAGGGATAGGGCAAGCTTTTTAATTTGTTTGGGTCGAAAATTTGAACTACAAATATATAAATCTATGTATGTATATTTACCTGTCTGCCAAAACCTTTCGACAGAAGCGACGGATTTTCACAAGATCAGTGTCATTTTGAAGCTCGACCCTTCAGACGACAAATACCGAAAAATTGGCTAAAAATAATTTCTTCACCTTCAACTGGGCACTCTTCTACAGGGAGGGGTCGATTTTTTTCGCCGATATTTTTGAAAGTCATCCCCTCTTTTCGATTGTTTAGCCTTAATTTATGTCACTTCCGGTTTGGCGGTAGTCTTAACAGCAAAAAACGTCACCTTTTTTTGTCGCGTTCTTCTCTTTCGCGGTACGAGTTCGAGCCTGCCTTCCTACTACTTTTTTTTTTTTTTTGCTCAACCCACACCTCCAAAAACCCGGGAACGCCGAGCACCCATGCTCGTATCATGTGCGTGTGTATATATGTATATATTATGTATATGTGTATATCATGTGTGTATTATGTATATATCATATATAGATAACCGCAAATGGGAATCGTCACAAAACATACACACGCACACATGTTAGTTTAATGGAGGAAAATGTTGGCAAGCTTACTTGCCTTATGCTAGTGGTGTGTACATGTTTTTCGTATTTAAGTTCATTTTAGTCTGTGCTCTCATTAAGTCTGTTAGTGATAATTAAGATATGTTTTTGTCATCCAACATCATTATTTCTGTTTTTATATGTTGATAGTTTTACTTCCTTTATCTAAAACACCGCTGACTTGAACAGAAATTGATCCCAAGTCTACGACAATTTTTTTTTTCATAAAACACCCCCTCTTATTCACTTTAACGTCCACATGAACGCAGTCACGCTTCAAATACGGAGAGGTCTTCATCAGGAGTTTGTTTTTATTTGTGGTATAAGATGAAAATAACTAGATAGAAACAAAGTGACTCGTAAAAGGAATTTGAGTATTTCATCTCCGTGATTAATGACCTGTCATTTTACAATGTGTGTGTATATATATGTATGTCTGTATGTATGTGTATATGGCATGATCATGTTGGCATACACATTCTCGTGAGGTAGCCGAAGTTTAACAACGGTCAACCTGGCTAGTGTCGTCGTACGGATGACTATTTGGAAATAGCAGGCGTGTGTATTTTATCTTCGTGATTAATGACATGTCATTTTATATATGTGTGGGGTGAGGTGGGGGTCATAATCACGTTCAGCAATGATCAATCTGGGTGACCATTTGGAAATACTACGTTGTGTCCAGTCGTCCTTTACTTCCACTTATTTACTGGTATTACTCCCCCGAATCGGGAGTGGTTTGGTTTGAAATTGCGATACTCTTCCCACAAAAAAAATCCACGCGCAGGAACCTTTACAGTGGGTATCCATAGTTTGTCAAAGAAATCATGACACATATATATTGGTGATGGGACTATACCAATATATTTTTGATACAATAACCAATTGTGCACTTTATTTCTGATATCGATACAATTTCCAAGTCTTTATAAATGTCTAAATATTTTATTTTATAGTTGCTATGTTTCCCTAATGAACGTCAAAACCCATATTAGTGGTGCAGATATTTTTTACCCGTTAAAAATAATCGTGTGGGGGATTTTTTTATATTTTATTTTTATTTGGTAATTTCAAATTATAAATATTTTTTATCGTTACTACTAATAATGGAAGATTTTGTTTTATACAAAATGAAATAAGACAACCGAAAGAATCGTTGTTGGCATCGGAAAATAAGCACAAATATTTTCGTACTACAAAAAGTTCCGATGGTAAGATTCTAATTAATTGTTCCAAAATAAATATATATATATATATATATATATATATATATATATATATATATATATATAACATGAGATTTGCTTGTTTTTTTTTTTCCTTCTTGCTCTGCTTTTTTAAAAAGTCCACTTTTTTTTCTATTTAAAAACTATAAAAACGAACTTAATATGCTCGGTCATAAATATGCGAACCACTTCACGAGGGTTTACAAAATTACATATTCTTTTAAAGAATGTGCGGTCAGTAAAAATTCATTATTTATGTTTCTTTTTAGATAATTGGTTTCATTTAACTATTGCGCTTAATTTTTTGTGCATAGTTTCTACATTCTGCATAATTGCGTAGAATTTTAGATGAAAATATTCTAGCCTACGGAAATATATATATTATATAAAGCTGAATCTCTGTGTCTGGTCACGAATAGGCTCCCATATGGTCGACTATTTTAAAAAACTGATTACATATGGTAGATGTATCGAGACACAGGAATGGGTACGTTTGATTTGGCAGAACGGTGGTTCATTAAAATTTTGCGGTCTGCGTTCGCGCCTGGTCTACAAAGTATGGAAGTAAAAAAATTTAAAAAAAACGTTTACAAGTGTTTTTGATATAGTACATAAGAATACTTTGATATTTATGTTTTAACTTAAATAGGGATGGTATAATAAAATTGTGGGGTCTGCGTTCGCGCCTGGCCTCCATGGAATGGAAATAAGCACAAACTTTAAAGACTTTTCATATCTATCTGCGTAAGTATACTTTAATAATTATGTTTCAGTTTGAAGAAATATGGTATAATAAAATCATGGTGTTCGTTCGCACCTGACCTCCATAGAATGGAAACATGTCACAAAGTTTAACAAGGTTTTTTTAATATAGATCCACAGAATATTGTGATAAATGTTTCGATGTGAACAGGTTTGGTATAATAAATTATGGGGTTTATCTATTTTATTTTTACTTTCATCATATTTTGCTTTGGTTTTGATACCCCCAAATTCGAAGCTATCTCTTTACAACCCTTCCTTTTCATAACCTATCATACTTTCATAAATCAGAGTCCATTTTCTGTAGTCTGTTTTTTAACCCAGTCAACAACGAGCACTTTTGGTAGTGTGTGTGTATATATATATATATATATATATATATATATATATATATATATGGTATTTGGACATGTAAAAAACTTCCGACTTTAGTTTTAGCCGGCAGAAATAACTGCTAAGAATGAAAATACAATTTCCGCCATACGGCTTCTCGCGTTTATATGATGTAATCTAGAGGTCCAATTTTCATAAACTCTACGCATTGAATTAGACTCTATTTCGACAATTACGAGTCTAAGTCATCTTCTAAGTGATCTATTTTGTCTGGTTTATCAGCATCGACATGACTTTACATATCCCCAAAGAAAAGCATTTGATAAAGTTAAAGCGCAGGAACGAGGTGGAGAGTCATTTTCGTGAAATTATTTGCTCGCTCAGTAAATTGATCTTATCCCGCGCTGTGTGGCATGTGACTTCATCTTGCTGAAACTATGACTTGCCAAACCAAGCTGAACTAAAAATAATCGATAGTTTCCAAATCTGCAATTAAAGCAAATAGTTATCCACCTAAAGTTCGCCGCCTCTTAAAAAACATTTTCTATTGCTGGCATTAATAAAATAATTATGGGTTTTTAACTACTTATGAATCTAAAATCTGTAGATTCTTCCATATTTTCATTTGTAACGTTAATGAAAATATATGTACACATATTATTTGTAACGTTAATGAAAATATATGCGCACATATTGTAACGTTAATGAAAATATATGCACATATTGTATTGGTGTTTACGATAATCAGAAAATAAAATAACAATCTCTATAACTAAATATTTGAAGGTTGTTAGAGAATCTGAATCAATACTTTTATCGGAATCGGGAATTTAGATTAGAATCAGTAATTGTATAAGAATCGGGAAAAGCAATTTAAATCTACCCGCTTTCTCACTTTCACTCGCTCACACACACGCACATACACACACACACATACACACACGTATATAAGAAAATTTGTTTGTGAATTCGTTTTGTGGACATGAAAACGGCTGAGCCGATTTTTATGAAATTTCGCTCGAAGGTACTTTGTGTCTAATGTTCTTAGATCGGTTTTGTATCGGAATGTATTCGATGAGTATCGATAATCAAAATAATCCCATGAAAGACGGAACAAGCGATTTTGACCGAAGTTAACACCTAACATAGCTGAACATCAGAAGTGAATTTTGGTGCTAAATGGGGATGGGGGAGCGGAGGGATGGACTTTACATATGTACATATGTTAAGGCCTAAAACTACAGTTTATTCATTTTCACCAGGATTTGATGTCCCCTAGGGACTTGTGGGACTAAATGCGATGGAGGGTGGCAATTACTGAACTTAGTCATCTTTTATGCCTAGTTCACTGTGTACTCCCAGGGGGGGGGGCATGCATCCTTCATTTGTTCTGGCTTAAAGCTTTTTATGTTAAAGCTTTTTTTTATATTTTAAAGCTTTTTCTTATATTTTAAAGCTTTTTCTTATATTTTAAAGCTTTTTTTATATTTTAAAGCTTTTCTTTATATTTTAAAGCTTTTTTTATATTTTAAAGCTTTTTTTTATATTTTAAAGCTTTTTTTTATATTTTAAAGCTTTTTTTATATTTTAAAGCTTTTTTTATATTTTAAAGCTTTTTTTTATATTTTAAAGCTTTTTTTTATATTTTAAAGCTTTTTTTTATATTTTAAAGCTTTTTTTTATATTTTAAAGCTTTTTTTATATTTTAAAGCTTTTTTTATATTTTAAAGCTTTTTTTTATATTTTAAAGCTTTTTTTTATATTTTAAAGCTTTTTTTTATATTTTAAAGCTTTTTTTTATATTTTAAAGCTTTTTTTTATATTTTAAAGCTTTTTTTTATATTTTAAAGCTTTTTTTTATATTTTAAAGCTTTTTTTTATATTTTAAAGCTTTTTTTTATATTTTAAAGCTTTTTTTTATATTTTAAAGCTTTTTTTATATTTTAAAGTTTTTTTTTATATTTTAAAGCTTTTTTTTATATTTTAAAGCTTTTTTTTATATTTTAAAGCTTTTTTTTATATTTTAAAGCTTTTTTTATATTTTAAAGCTTTTTTTTTATATTTTAAAGCTTTTTTTTATATTTTAAAGCTTTTTTTTTATATTTTAAAGCTTTTTTTTATATTTTAAAGCTTTTTTATATTTTAAAGCTTTTCTTTATATTTTAAAGCTTTTTTTATATTTTAAAGCTTTTTTTTATATTTTAAAGCTTTTTTTTATATTTTAAAGCTTTTTTTTATATTTTAAAGCTTTTTTTTATATTTTAAAGCTTTTTTTTATATTTTAAAGCTTTTTTTATATTTTAAAGCTTTTTTTTATATTTTAAAGCTTTTTTTTAATATTTTAAAGCTTTTTTTTAATATTTTAAAGCTTTTTTTTATATTTTAAAGCTTTTTTGTTATATTTTAAAGCTTTTTTTATATTTTAAAGCTTTTTATATTTTAAAGCTTTTGTTTCGGTCGATGTAATCTCCGACTTTCTTCAGGCTTATCTTGTCCAACTCTGAAATGTTTCTATAGAACTCGAAAATTTGGACGGAATTTCAAACGTAACCATTTTTACTACACCGGGGTAGCATACTCTTGTTCCGTCAGCCTAAGTACTTCGCAAATGTATTTTTTTGGTTCCCCTCGCCGAGAATTAAAAAGTTCAGTTTTCAGGACAATTATTTTTCCAATTCATTTTTCCAAGTACTCTTTCAGTGAGCCACGACTCCTTGCGAATTTTGGGAGCCTTAAACCGATTTTGATTGCTAGTTGTAAATATCGCTATTTGTTACTAAATATTATTAATATATATTAGTTGTTT
>NC_136484.1:22219528-22377028 GCF_053919585.1 Euprymna scolopes | reverse complement strand
TCTAGTGATGGCGTCACGATAAAGAAAAAACAACACCCTTGATAATCTTGGCAGAGCATCAAGTATTCAGCTACCGACAAGATTTGAATCACACTAACTTGTGTAGTGAGTTTGATCTCTGCTGCGGCCGCGCTGGATGGATGGATAGAATTTTTTTTTTTTTTTAATTCAATTTTCACGTTATATAATCAATGCTTAATGCTGCAATATTTTAAGTTATAAATTTGTTATACTATAACACATTGTCCTTTTCTTTTATAGTTTTAACAACTAGTTCTTTACTTTTCCATGTTTAAGCTTAACCATATTACTTTTCATGCCCGCATTTTTTATTGTAATATATATATATATATATATATATATATATATATATATATATATATATATATATATATATATATTACAAAATCTCCTTACATCAAGATTTGTCATGCCTTGTCTAGAGCAATTTCCATAAAATACAAATTCTACATATGAAATGACTATTCCTTCAGTTGTTGATCCTATTTGCCGGTAGAAATTTGATTCTCGATAAAATAAATGTTTATCTCTATCTCGTCTGTTATATAGAAACTTTGTGTTTGAGTTCGTTCCCTATGGACTCCTAAATGGCTTGGCCGACTTTTTAGAATTTCACACAAATGTATTTTATGTGCCTGGCAGTGTTCTTAGAAAGGTTTTGTCTCAGAATGTCTGCGATAAGTATTGATAATCTAAATGTAATGAAAGAAGAAACAGACGATTTTCACCAAAATTAACACCATACACAGCCTAACATCACAAGTGCATTTGAAAAGTTTTATTACCACACAAGCCAAAATACCCTGACATATAAAATCAACACCATGGTTTTTTATGACAGTGGCGTGTTCGAAATGTTTTAAGAGCAAATTGAAGCATGATACTTGACTTTTGTATTTTAAACTTTACTTCAAGCCATTATATATATATTAAAGAAATGTTCTCTACAGTGCAATGTTTACTACAATGTATTGTGGACTATGTCACTGCGGGGCGATATATGAAGTTTCCTCGCGGTGCATCGTGTTGAGTTCCCAACTAGAGCAGGCATTCAATCGATTTGATTGAAAAAAAAAGAGCGATTTTACCAATTTCAATGGCAATAAAAATATGGGAATGCGAGACATTTACTGGTCATCATTCAATACCGAGCAACGTCGGATCTCCCTGCTAGTATTTTTTAATTAAATTCAATGTTGGGGTTCAGATGCGATATAAATAAAATTACATTGGAATTCGTCAAGTTTATCGACTCTCTGAAGACACTTAGCGTTTATATGGAATTGCCGGAAAACAAAACTGCGCACTTTTGCTTTAAGTTCATACTGTTGTTTAATTTGTTTTAAACTTAAATTATTTCGAACGTGAGAATTATTGTTTAAAATAAAATGAAGTAAAACAAAGGAATGTATTTTACATTTAAGAAATCCGTTGTTTGTACTGAAAAGTTGAAGCAAAACCTAGCGGTCAGAGATGACCTCTGAACAAAAGTCAACGAAGTTGCGCAACTTGTAGGTGGAGATTTGGGGGTAGGACCCTTCAAGCAGAGAAATTTTATGCGACTGTTGCGCCCATATGTCGCTAGGTTTCGCAAGATTAGAAATTCGTATTTTTTCTGCACACACATAACCCGTTCCTCTGATATACTGTCCTTTATTAAACTTTTTATAGATAAACCTCGGCGTCCGAGTAATTTTGTGCGCAGGTAAATAAAGCCCGCGTCTCATCAGCAAAGGAAAACTTAACACTACGATCTTATTACGCAGTAGAATACAAAATTATGTCCTGATCAATATTTGTAATCATGTTCCAAAATTCAACATCAAACATTCTTTTTAAATTTGAAAACTTTTTGTCCATAATCTCATTTTTCGTACAAATATATTCAATTTGTTGCAAGCAAAACTAACATTACAGTTGTTATACGGTCAAAAGACTCAAAACAAATCTGAGTTAGTGCGAAAGTACAAAATCGGCTTCGAAATCTAGTGGGACATGTAATTTTCGCTTCTCTACTTTTTCATAACAGACGTTGCTAGTTTTTTTTTAATTTTTTTTTTTTTTTTTTTTTTTTTTTGCTCTGTAACTTTCATAGTAGTACTGAGATTTGGAAAAATCTTTCTGATCAGTTTTCGGACAGAAATTTGTTAAGGGGTCAAAGTTCAACGATTTGACCTTGAGAACTCTACCAAACTCCTCCGACAATTTTGGGTCTAAACACTGAAAATTTTAGATATAGGTCCCTTGGATATGGATCTAACTTACTGTCGATTTGAGCCCAAAACAATAAATCTTAAGGGGTCATAATAGGGGTCAAAGGAAAAAAAAATGACCGTTTTTTTTTCTTTTTTTGCATACACATCCAGACACCCGGCAACGCCAGGCACCCATGCTAGTATATCTATAAAAGTGAACGGGTCTGTGTGTCTGTGTGTCTTTCTGTGTATATTTCCCTACTCAATAACTGTCAATTTTAAGTCTACGGACACGAAATTTGATATACAGATTACTGAGATTTGGGAAAATCTTTGATCGGTTTTCGTCCAGAAATTTGGCTGTTAAGGGGTAAAAGTTCAACGGTTTGACCTTTGAGGACTTTATCAAACTCCTCCGACAATTTGGGGTCTACACACTTGCAATTTTAGATATAGGTACCTTGGACATGGATCTAACTTAATACCTCGATTTGAGTCCAAAACAATAAATTTTAAGAGGTCATAATAGGGGCCAAAGTTAAAAAAATTGTCCTCTGCAGTCTCTACCCCAGACAATTTCTGGTCTAAACATTTGAAATTTTACATAAAGGATATTCAGAGATAGGGCAAGCTTTTTAATCGGTTTGGGTCAAAATATTTAGTTACTAATATATAAACATATGTATGTATGTTTGCATGTCTTCCGAAAACTTTTGACAGAGGCGACGGATTTTACCAAGATCAGTATTGTTTTGAAGGTCGACCTTTCATACGACAAATATCGAAAAATTGTCTAAAAACATTAACATCTTCAACTTCAACTAGGCACTTTTCTACGGGGGGAGGGGCGCTTTTTTCGCCGATATTTTTGAAAGATATCTTCTCCTTTCGAATGTCTAACCTTAATGTAAACATAATTCACTTCAGATTTGGCGGTGGTCGTAACCGCAAGGACGTCGGGTTTTTTCCCCCCGTTCTTTTCCTCTTCAACGGTACGGGTTCGGGCCTGCCTTTCTACTACCACTTTTTTTTTCTCAACATACACATCCAAACACCCGGGCAACGCCGGGTTGAAATGCTAGTATATCTATAAAAGTGAACGTGTGTGTGTGTGTGTGTGTGTGTGTGTGTATACATTTCCCTACGCAATAACTTTAAGTCTACAGACTCGAAATTTAATATACAGAGTACTGAAATTTGGGAAAATCTTTGCTCCGTTTTCGGCCAAAGATTTGGCTGTTAAGCTTCAACGATTTGATCTTTGAAAACTCAACCAAACTCCTCCGCCAATTTTGGGTCTACACACTTGAAATTTTAGATATAGGTTACGTGGACA
Source organism: Euprymna scolopes (assembly GCF_053919585.1). NCBI lineage: Eukaryota > Metazoa > Mollusca > Cephalopoda > Sepiida > Sepiolidae > Euprymna > Euprymna scolopes. Next base: position 22,373,476 of record NC_136484.1, on the reverse strand, counting down.
TGGATCTACCTCTAATTCGATTTGAGCCCAAAACAAATGTTAAGGGGCCATAATTGGGGTCAAAGTTTTAAAAAGAATTCACCTCTGCAATCTCTACCAAATTACTCGGCTAATTTTTGGTCTAAACATTTGAAATTTTGCATAAAGTGTATTTCGACATTGAGTAAGCTTTTGAATCTTTTTGCTAAAAATTTGGCTTCCAAGGGGTCAAAGTTGAAAAGATTTGACCTTTGCGGTGTCTAGCAAACTACTCAGCCAATTTTTGGTCTAAACATTTAAAATTTTACATAAAGGGCATTCAGACATGCAGCAATCTTTTTAATCAGTTTTTGGGCAAAAATTTGGCAAGAGGTCAAAGTTGACTGTTGACCTTTGCAAACTCTACTAAACTCCTCCGCCAATTTTGGGGCTAAACACTTGAAATTTTAGGTGTAAGTTGTTTGGACATGGGGCAAACATTTTAATTTAATTTGAGCCCATAACTAATGTTAAAGGGGTCAAAATTGGGATCAAAGTTTAAAAAAAAATTAACGACAGCGATCTCTACCAACTTTTCTTTATGGTAGTTAAGGAAGCCTATTATTAAAAAAAAGGCATTACTGTACATATTCACACCTTTTAATATATACATATGCACATAAAGGTATGAACAGTACATAGGGTCCGAGCAAAGCCGTGCGGAACTGCTAGTATATCTATAAAAGTGAAAATGTCCGTGTGTGTCTGTGTACATTTCCCTACCAAATTACTCTGTCAATTGTCGGTCTAGGGACTCGAGATTTGACATAAGAAGTATTTAGATTTGGGAAAATCTTTTTAATCAGTTTTCGGACAGAAATCTGGCTGTTAAGGCGTTAAAGTTCAACGATTTGACCTTGATAACTCTACCAAACTCCTCCGCCAATTTTGCGTCCAAACAATTGAAATTTTAAATGTTGGTTACTTGGCCATGGATCAAACTTTCAATTTAATTTGAGCCCCCAAAAATAAATGTTATGTCAAAATCGGGGTCAAAGTTATTAAAAATTTGACCTCTGCGGCCTCTACCAAAGTACTCGGTCAATTTTTAGTCTAAACATTTGAAATTTTACATAAAGAGTATTCAGAGATAGGATAAGCTTTTTAATCGGTTTGGGTCGAAAATTTGAGCTGCCGAGGGTTCAAAGTTTTACCCCATGTCCAAGTTATTTACATCTAAAATTTCAAGTGTTTAGACCCAAAATTGGAGAAATTTGGTAGAATCTGCAAATGTCAACTGTTTTAACTTTGACCTTTTGCCAGCCAAATTTTCGCCCGAAACTGATCAAAATGCTTGCTGCGCGTCTGGATATCCGTTATGTATAAATTTCAAATGTTTACACCTAAAATTGTCTGAGTAGTTTGCTAGACACCGCAAAGGTCAAATCTTTTGAACTTTGACCCCTAATGTGCTCAAATTTTCGACCCAAACCGATTAAAAAGCTTGCCCTATCTCTGAATTCCCTTTATATACAATTTTAAATTGGCTGAGTAATTTGGTAGACCGCAGAAGTCAATTTTTTTTTAAAACTTTGACCCCAATTTTGACCCCTTAACATTTATTTTATTTATTTTTGTCTCAAATCAAATTAAGTTTGATCCGTGTCCAAGTAACCAAGATTTAAAATTTCAAAATTAGCGGAGGAGTTTGATAGTTTTCAAATGTCAAATCGTTGAACTTTCAGAGCCAAATTTCTGGCTGAAAACCGATTAAAAAGATTTTCGCAAATCTCAGTACCCCTTACGTAAAATCTGCGAGTCTTTAGACTTAAAATTGACAGTTATTTGCTAGGAAAATGTACACGCCCAGACACGCCCAGACACACACACACACACACACACACACACACACATTTTCACTTTTATAGATATATAAATATTATATTACAGACACTTATAGTTTACGTTTTAATGACCATGGGATAGATTCAGTCGAGAATCATAATTTTCGTTTATTCATATATTTTTTTCGTAGTAACGAATTTCATATTTTCCATTGCAGTTCTACACGTGTTTCGTGATCGTGAAGGAAAATGTAGTTTATTATACAATCAGATTTGTACAGAGACCAACATGTATTATCAATAGGGATAGGGCAACAGCATATTCTTTTCGTTGTGTTAACCATCAAATGTGTATCCGTTGATATCTTGTATGCTTTTATATAGTGACGTGGTTTTCGGTTGATAAATTGTCTGTGTGGGATATATACTTGAGTCAAAACTATGATGAGAATATTCTGTCATTGCCCTAAGCATCAAACATCGTCACAAAGATCATAGGGGATGAAATAAAACGACATAAAAATATTTTTTTTTTTAAATACAAGTGTGTGTGTATATATATATATATATATATATATATATATATATATATATATATATATATATATATATATAATATATTGTGTATTTAGGCAGCATATTTTCATTGAGACATGTATTGAATAGCACAGTGTTCCTGTCTGATTATCTTTTTCTGTAGTTTTTCCATTCGACGAATGGTATTTTTGACATTACAGTCGAACCAGTGTATGAATGTTCCGGAATCTATTTCATTATTATATGTTATTCTTGCTTACTTTCGACATTACATCTGTCGTCTTCAGGCAGTTTTTTTTTTTTTTTGAATGTTGTTTTTGTACGCTTCATTTTATTTATAGGTGAATTCGGGTGAAGAAGCGAGTCGTGTGTAAAAAAAGTGCGTTTTTGTGTAAGTTTTTAATGATATTAAAATAAATGGATGAGTGTTATTTAAATTGCAATTTACAGGTTTTTATGTAAATTCAACAAATGATGCAATTCGTGTGTAAAAGAGTGCGTTTTTACGTTTTTAAAATTGATACTAAAATAAATGTACGGATGCTATTTGAATTATGATTTATAGTTTTTTTTTTGTTTTGTTTTATACCTTCCCTCCCATTGTACATATATACATTTTAAGTGCCCAAGCACTTTAGGATGTTATTGCTATTATAAAAATTGATATTATTAATTGTGGGTTGCTTCGTTCGTATATACAAAGCCTCTAATATTTTTAATCTTTTTACGTTGTGGTCTATGAGGATGACTTTTGTGTTGTCGACTAAAATTGTTCTACATTGTGAATAGGGGCAGCCATGTTGTCTCAAGTGCTGGCTGATGAATCTGGTATCAGAAAGATGAAGGGTTAATCTTCTGGACAATAGGTTATTCGTATGACCGATATAGCTAATTGTATTGTTGGAGACGTAATCTCCCAAGGGGCATTGAAATTGATAAACTACATTGTTTTGTTTTTTTGTTTTTTTCGACCGTTTTAATTGTCCGAGGGTTGTTTTTGATTATCAGGTTAGCGGTAGTTACTAAAGTAATGTCGAAAGTACTAGCAAGAACAACATATGATAATGAAATAGATTTCGGAACATTCATACACCGGTTCGAATGTAATGTCAAAAATACCATTCGTCCAATGGAAAAACTACAGAAAAAGATAATCAAACAAGAACACTCTGTGCTATTCAATACCACATGCCTCATATATATATATATATATATATAAAGAAAAAGAATATTTCTCCCGAAACCTCTGACATTGTAGGCGAGACTAAAACTTGCTAATCTGATTTCAAATGATCTGAAATAACAGCAATGGGAGACTTGATTCCACACTTTAGATTATGTTCAATGCGGGTCTGTAGATTTGAAATATATGTTAAATCATTTCTATATTTCAATTGATATATTTTACATATTAATTTCACCAAATCTATAGACAAGCATTTAGAATAATCTAAAATGTTTAGAATCAACTCTCCCCTTGCTGTCATTTCAGATCATTTGAAATCACATTTGCAAGTTATAGTCTTTCCTCCATCTAACACAGAGGTTATGGAGGGAAATATCGAATATTTTGTAATTCAAATGAAAATTTTGGATAACAAATAGCAATGATTGATACATTTAATGTGCGATATAAAGGGCTAAGTTTACGCTTACTATTACATAAATTAAGTTAATGGATGTTAAAAAAAATCTTTGTAAAAAAAAAAAAAGACCGATAGCCATTAGTAGCGTGCTCTCGTGTAATGAATGAATGCGTGAATGTAGGATTGACATGAAATTCTTAAAAATAAACTAAAATGACTTAAATAAATAAAAAGTAAATGACTCAGAATGAACTTAAGAATGACTTGAATGCTTAAAAAAATAACTGGAATCCTTCAGAAACAACTTGCATGGTTTGAGACTGACTGGTTGTAAAGTGGGTGATCATTTTACATTAAATTAATACAGAAAAGTGATCCCCCACTTTATATAAGTTACAAACATAAGTACAGCTTGTAAGAACATATACTATACTTTGATCTTCATATTTAATTTATTCCGTTTAAAGAAAAAATTACAAAAAAAAAATCTTGGCGAAGAAATGCTTACAAAGCTAAGAAGAGCATCTATTAACAGACCTTTGATCTTAACCAAAAAGGCCAAGCACAAGTGTTACGGACAGACCGCTTGCACGCGACTAAAAATCTATTGGTTGGTTGCTTATTTTTAAAACTTTTTTTTTTTTAAACGTGCCAAAAATAGGCTCTGGATGATCCCCTTAATTTGCGACCTTAAGGGTAAATGTCACATAGCACACTACATAATTTGGGTCATTACCTTTCCAACGAGTCTTCATTTGTTAAATTCTGACCGTCGCTGAAAGTTAAATTCTGATAGTCGCTGAAATTTGGAATTTATAAAATTGTCAAAAAGTGTGTGTGTATGTATAATATATATATATATATATATATATATATATATATATTGTTGGAACAATTAATCGGAATCGGAAAAATTTGATGCCAAAACTTTTTTTTTTTTTTTTTTTTTTTTTTTTAATTTCGATGCCAAAACGATTTTGTCTTTTTTATTTGATTTTGTTTAAAGCTAAATCTTCCATTGCTGGTAATGTTGAAATAAAACCTATTTATTGATTTTTAAACCACCAGTGAAGCTAAAATCGATGTATCGTTCCCCACAAGTATAGTTTTACGTTTAAGAACATATTTACACATTTAACATGCGTGTTTTTACGGTAATCAGAAAATATAACTATATAGTTTAAATATTTAGAAATTTATAAAGAATCGGAATCAGAAATTTAGTACGGAATCTGTAATTGGATCGGAATCAGGAAATTTACTGGAATCATCCCATCACTTTTACATACATACATACATACTGGTAGCCAAATTGAATATAGGACGAAACTACATTAAAAAAAAACTTGAAGCGTTTTTTGTTTTAAGATTCTAATACTATTCTAACAATTAGTAAAGAATCCGTATTTTCAAACCAATAAAATATGCCCAGATTTGCCTATAGTTGTATATATAGTGTCCTGCCAGGCCAGCATCTGCTTTGTGATGAATTTTGCTTATAGTATTTTGGTCTTGGTTGTCTCTCCTGTGGCCTTGCCAGCTCATATATATATATATATATATATATATATATATATATATATATATATGTGTGTGTGTGTGTTGAAAAAGTAAAAAAAAAAAGTGACAGTACATGTTCACTGAGCTTACTGTATTTCTTACTCTGAAACCGGTTTTGAGAAACTGCTTTTGTTTTTTATTTTTTATGCCAAACGAGTTCGTCTTTATGTCACTTCGACATAAGTATCTTTCAGGGTTAAATTATTTTGAACAAAGACAAAACACCAAGTGATCAGTGAACCGTCTTTTCTAGGTGCGCGATTTTCCTCTTTATATCGGCATTCAAAAATACAACTCGTGCGTCGTATCCGATGTCATTTGCTGTACTCAATCGCAGTCTTTTACGAATGTGTCTCTGTATATTGAGTGCTCTTTCATGAGAATGAGCTGATTCGTATGTTAGATGATCTACAAAGTTTAATACTTCAACAATCGACCGATTCGAATATCGGTTGTTGGCATCTCGACAAAGGAGGAATTGGACTTAGTAATTCTGTAACGTAGTAGTTAGGTCGCAAATGGACAAGTAAACAAAACAGGAATAGAAATAAATAAAAATCTGTGTCACCATTTTTTTCTCCTTTTTAGCAAACTTTTTTTTTTTTTTTTAGTTACTTTGGGCACCGCTTTAGTCTCTCGCTGTCATATGTCCATTTTAGCCTGGTAGCGTTTCTCCTTCTGCACCCGGACGCCGGGCACAGCCGGCTAATTCTCGTCTGCGACTATACGCGTTCATTTCCTCTTATGTAATCTCTTGTTTTTCCTCTCCCGAGCACGTGCTTCATTTTTTCTCCTTCTCGCGCACACTTCCTAGTTAGCATAAGCGTGTTTTTCGGCTGCAGCTAATCTCCTCGCAAGCCAGCCATTCTTCGCTGCCGCCGACATCTTCGCATGTGCTCATATGCACTATACTCCATTCAATTGTTCGCACTTTTATCAATAACCACGCCTTTGATTTTTTTTTTCTTTTTTTTTTAATTTTGCACAAACATAAGACATAGTGAAAGTAAATTGTTCGCTTATTGAGGGGATCTCACATGTTCAGTTGTTTTTAATAGGAAATCGGATGCTCTGACAAACGTCAAATATAACGTCGATAAGAATGTTTGTCCGCCGGAACAACGGAGAGCATCTGATCATTATAGGGATGACCATTATAAATAGTGGACGAAATACCTACGTTATATATCAGGATGTGTACATATTTACGTGTTCATACATTTCATCTACGTCCATGTATGTTTGTATCCCTGTCCGTATCGTCTCTAGGTGCAACAGAGCGCGAACGCGTGTATGATAGCCGTATGCAAAGTCACGTCACGGTAAAGAAAAAAGAAAAAAAAGAAGAACGTGTGTACAGACGGACGAGGAGGTTAGACAAGACGGTCACATTAGTGACGTAGGTGACGTAACAGCCGTAACAAGAAGTCACACGCGGCGGGAAAATAAGGAATAACGGTCTTTCACAATCTGAAACGGCGAGTTGAAGTTCTTTTCTATTGTTTCCTTTGCGACTGAGTCTACATCGTGTTGGATCCCGAGTGTCTACATGTTAACGCGTTTGTAAACGTGCAGTACGTTACATGTTGAGTGTATACACGTGGTGATATGTGTGATTACGTCTAGTGTGTGTGTGTATCAGTTTGTATATCTGTGATCGTCTAGTGTTTGTTTCTCGAGTAGATGCGTGAGTAAACGAGTGTAAATACATTCGATAAACAGTTCACCAAACAAAGACTATAATTTTCAATGACAGCTCTGTACCATGACAGGGAACCTTTTTTCTGGGGGCACGTATCTTCTTTCATTGGATCCTTTTGGATTCTGAAGCCGCAAAAAGATTTCCTTTTGAAGGACGCCAAATGATATATTATAACATTTATTTGAATATTCCGCGACTTCGAGTTGTACACTGCCTCGGTTCCTACACCTTTTCATATTTTTCACCATTAGTGCTTCCATGAACCTCGGCAACTGGATTTCCAGTCCGCTAACCATCTCGACCTAACTCCGACTGGCCTGCTAACTCTTACTGACTGACATGTGTATATATATATATATATATATAACTATCCCTTTGTTCGTTCAACTCTCTGATGTCAGAGGTTAATCTTATTGGGTTTTTTTTTTGTTTTTGTTTTTTTTTTGTGTTTTTTTTTTTTCTAAATCACGTTGTTTATTTATGTACATTCTAAACTGACCTACCGTCCATGACCCCAAATTCCATTACGGATCTAATAAATTTTATTTCAACATTCATTTTCATTGTCAAAACCTTTTCTGTTTTATATTTCATAACGTCTACAACCCCTTACAATAATAATAAAAATAATAACAATCATAATACTATTCTCACTCGGGTAATTTTACGATGCCCGGCAGTACTAATATATAACATATGCTTGTATTTTGTATAAAATGACGCTGACTTTTGAAGAGCAAGCATTATTCTCTAGTCGCAGCTAGACTGATTCAGCGGCAAGACAAGGCCGAGACAGCTTGAGGCCAGGTAGAATACAGGAGATTCCAAAACTGTCGACGTCGTATTATATACACCGCCTGATATGTCTAAATGGTCACCCATCTGATATTGGCCAGGCTCAGCATATTGTATAATCCCCTTGACACACCGGTTCTCGTTATATTACCCAAGTTACTCCAAGTAATATGTAACCTTGGATATTTACTATGCATGTGATCTGTTTCATTGGGCTGGTATGAAATTAAAAACGAAGCCCTATACCAAGATCACTTTTGTCTCTCGTGAAATTTTTACGAGGGATGAAAATTATGGTGGAAATAAGTTTTCATTTTTGTTTAGCACTTCTATAAATGATTTGAACATACCGGAAATGGCCGATCCGTCGTCGAATAGTTATGAGTATATGCATTACATAAAAGAACCGGCATTTATTACTATAGACACCAAACCGAAAAAAGTGTCCCTGAAACAAATAGATAACTTGCTCTTCTACCTACATGGATAACTTTTCGTGTTTTTACTTAGTTTGAAGGGTTTATTTACTTAGAAACAGTAGTGCTGACTATTTAAGATAAAACAAGAAAATAACTTACATGAGGCTGCCATCATTGAGTCTCGATAATCGCACAAAAATAAAAAGTAAAACCAAATACTGACAGAAACCCACCCAATAAATATCACTGAAATTTATTGGGTGGATTTCTATCAGTATAAATTTATTTTCTGTTAGCGATTATTGTGACTGAAAAGATAACAGCCTCTATTCGGCCATTTTGTTGTTCTAATTTAAGACCCGGCTCTACTTATATTTTAAAGTAAATAAGCGCTTCAAAATAAGTTAAAACGCAATAACTTATCCAGGTAGGTAGATGAATAACCCATCTTGCTTTTGGTTAAATCTGTTATATATTTGACTAGCATTTCAGCCCGGCGTTGCCCGGGTGTTTGGATGTGTATGGTGAGCAAAATAAAAAAAAGTGGTAGTAGGAATGCAGGCTCGAACCCGTACCGCAAAGGAAGAAAAGCACGGGGTAAAACCTAACGTTTATGCTGTTACAACCACCGCCAAACCGGAAGCGATATTTTTTTTAAAATCAAGGCTAGACAATCTAAAGGAGAGGATAGCTTCCAAAAATATCGGCGAAAAGTGCCTAGTTGAAGGGGAAGATATTAATGCTTTTAGTCAATTTTTCGATATTTGTCGTATGAAAGGTCGAACTTTAAAACGATACTGATCTTGGTAAAATCCGTCGCCTCTATTGAAAGTTTAAGGCAGACATGAAAACAGACATACATACATGCATTTATATATTGGTAACTAAAAATTTTCGACCCGAACTGATGAAAAAGCTTGCTCTATCTCTAAATACCCTTTATGTAAAATTTCTAATATTTAGACCAGAAATTGTCCGAGTAATTTGGAAGAGACCGCAGAGGTCAATTTTTTTAAAACTTTGACCCCTATTATGACCCCTTAACATTTATTGTTTTGGGCTCAAATCAAGTTATTAAGTTAGATCCATGTCCAAGGAATCTATATCTAAAATTTCAAGTGCGTAGACCCCAAATATCCAGGAGTTTGGTAGAGTTCTCAAAGGTCAAATCGTTGAACTTTGACCCCTTAATCGTCAAATTTCTAGCCAAAAACCGATCACATCGATTTTCCCAAATCTCAGTACCTGTATATAAAATTTCGAATCTGTAGACTAAAAATTGAGTTATTGCGTAGGGAAATGTACACACACACACACACACACGTTCACTTTTATAGATATATAGTTTTTTTTTTGTTTTTTTTGTTTTTTACCACCTTGCTGAAAATAATTTTTTAATTTTCTGAGATAAGATACAGTTAATTCTCCTTCACATGTTAAGCGTGGGTTTAATATATATATATATATATATATATATATATACTTACAAACCAATAAGTGAATCATTTTTTTCTCCTTTAACTTTATTTTTTAAGGCTATATTAATCCTAACCTGATTTGAAATTGGTATACTTTTAGTGGCGTCTGTGTTTTTCATTGCGGTTTTGAAGTCGTAAAGCACTTCGGGTATTTCCCTCCCCCCCCCCCCTCCTTTTTATTTTTTTAATTTTTTTTTTTTATTTTTTTTAAGAAGAAACCCTATTCTGGTCTAGTATATGGGTTCCCAGCTGTAGAAGAACCATTCAATCGCAGTGGACATAATTTGACTATTATAACCACTGAAAAATAAAAACGGAGTTCAAGGTTGTAAACATGGAAAGCCAACTTCCTCATTTAACACTGAGTAATGTCGGGGCTTTTTCTACTTAATTATGATGTTCTTTCGATCATGAACACCTGCTATTTTCCGAATAAATCGTTTTCATAATATAATAGAAAATACATTTCACATTTTAATGGGGGTTTTTTTCCACCTAGCAACTTTACAATACACAATTTTAAACACAAATATTCGATTACAAAAGTCTCTAATGACACCTTAAAACATTTAATATAAGCACGTACGTTATCACCATACATCATTTTTATAAACATGGATCAGTTAAAGATGTATTGGAAAAATATATTTTTAAATAGAAATTGAAAGCAAAAATGATGCAATTTAAACATGATGTAATCATATTTTTTATAAGTTAATACTTTCGATGTCTAAAAATAGTTATTTCGGAGAAAGACACATTTTTTATTAATTTCTTTTCCTTTCATTTTCTTGGTATTAAGCTCGAGCGAAGAGGGGAGGCAGATTGCTATTGAGATAAAAACTGTCCCGCAACGTATAAGTTAAGTCTGGGCGATGTATTTCATGGCACGTGTTTGAATAAAGGTTCGCATCTCTGGAAGCATCATGTATGTATGAATATTTATAACAGAAATTGAAAACAAAAAATTGTGCAATTTTAAAATGAATCTCAACTGTTATATATCGAAAGTTTTTACTCGTAAGAAAAATAATTCATAATTCTATTCTTTTTAAAATTGAATAAGTTTTGGTTTCAATTACTATTTTAAATATTTATACAAAGGTAATTCCAATCTAATATAGATTTTTTTTTGTACCTGAAAATTTTTTAATTTTCTGAGATAAGATACAGTTAATTCTCCTTCTTCCCATATTAAGCGTGGGTTTAATAAATATATATATATATATATATATATATATATATATATATATACACACTTACAAACCAATAAGTGAATCATTTTTTTTTCTCCTTTTTTAACTTTATTTTTTAAGGCTATACTAATCCTAACCTGATTTGAGATTGGTATACTTTTAGTGGCGTCTGTGTTTTTCATTGCGGTTTTGAAGTCGTAAAGCACTTCGGGTATTTACATTCCTCCCCCCCCCTTTTTTTTTTTTAAGACGAACCCCCATTGGGGTCTAGTATATGGGTTCCTAGTTGTAGAAGAACCATTCGATCGCAGTGCACATAATTTGACTATTATAACCACTGAAAAATGAAAACGGAGTTCAAGGTTGTAAACATGAAAACCCAACTTCCTCATTTAACACTGAGTAATAGCGAAGCTTTTCTACTTAATGTTCTTTCGATCATGAACACCTGCTATTTTAAATATTTATACAAAGGTAATTCCAAAAGTTAAATCTCCTATTTAACATGAAATTGAAGGTCTATGAAGAGGGAAGTAGTAGTATTAAAACGATCTACCCTTTTTCTGCTTCAGAACGTATTTTTCTACTGTCAGCACGATCCTCAATGCACTTTTCATAAATCCATGACGAATCTCTGCTTCTGACGTACCTCCATGACAAGGGTTGCTTTCTTAGTCTCGCATCCTCAATGTATGTAAAAGAAACTTGCAGGTCATGGATGCATAACTTCAGACATAACAATGCAATTCGAAATCTCTTCTGATTTATTCGGGCGGAATGAAAAAAAAATAGGAGGTATTACTTTTCGAACGCTTCTCTTACATATATATACTATTTAAGATGTGAAGATGTCTATATATTTTTTAAATGTCATCTGACTTTGTTGGCCGTAAACTCGAATTTATTTACTTTATTGGCTAAAGGTTGTGCAATAATATCGTGGGGGTCTTCGTTCGCGCCGGATGTTATAAATGTCCCAAACTCCTATAATTGTTTTGGAGATGGACCGCTATAACCTGATGTATTCTGAAACTATATGAACCAAAGTATTGATAAGCATGTTTCAGTTTGAACGAAGACAGTACAATAATATTGGATAAATATGGATACAATTGTCGACTTTCCATGGGCCCTGCTAGTAATAAACGTGGTTTATGTTAACCATTTACGGCAGTTTCACACAAAATCATACTTTAAAATGTTAATAAAATTTTTATTCTAATTATACATCATAATACGAACTGAAGATATTTATCTCTATCTCGCGGCGTGATGAAGCGACACAAGGGTCGGAATGTGGGATTTGAAAAGCCAGTACCATAGAGAACTCGCATTTGCTAAAGATGCCGGGTTAGAACTGTCGGTATTTCCCGGTATGGGGTGTATTGGGCGATTAACAATAACCTTTCCTTTTCTCAAAATAAGATAACACATGGGAAGGCGGACTTCCTAGTACTGCCCAGGTCTAGAAGCATCTCAATAATTGCATAGACTGCTGGGGGGAGGGGACTGGCAAACTGAAACCGATCAAAAAAAAATCTGGAACATTTAAAGCATTTTCTTAAATATATATGAAGTGACGATACTCGGCACCAGCATGTTTTGTTTTTCTTTTTTTTAAATAAAAACATTCAAAATGCCATTTTTGTTCCTGATGTTTAAAGTTATCTTAATTATTCAAACACCGTAAAGACAAATCTTTATCCCCATTTCACTTTTTTCATTGTGACATGTTGAAGAGAAAGTTGTACTTAATTATTTATGTCTACAAAAATGAGAATGTGTGTGAGGACACTTCTAAACCTATATACTCAACGAATTTTTGATCTACAGACTTGAAATTTGATATATAAGGTATTTAGACATGTGGAAAACGTTTATTCGGTTTTCATCTCGAAACAAAGGCTGCTAAGCCGTTAAAGTTGAAAAATTGGTATGTGGGAGGGCATCAAATTTTTGTTTGCTATCTGTTTCACGAATGCGCATGCGGCAATCGTCCACATGACAGCTCCATTATATTACGAATAAGTAGGTTTGAAAACACTTTTTAAAGATCGTATCAAGCTGTCCTTACTTGCTGTGTTAAAGTCTTTGTTTCGATCTCAGCTCGAGTATTTTTTTTATTTTACAACAACTACCGTATATTTCGGCGTATAAGGCGATCGTCAGATAAGACGAGGTACAAAATTGGAGCAAATTTTCATAAATTTATCATATCTGTTGTATAAGACGACTGCTAAAGCACAAAACTGTTTAGCCTATGCTAGAGGTTGTAACACCTGGTATCTAATAAAATTTGTTTTTTTTTTGTTTTTTTTTTCAAGTTAATTTTTTAACTTTAAGGGTCACCTTATACGCCGAAATATACGGCATTTAGAAAAAAAATGTGTGCATATGCTTCAGTTTCTGTGTGAATCAAAATATTTGTATTTTACTACAGAACAACGCCGGGTGGTCTGCTAGTATCTAATAAAATAGGAACATCTATGAAATAATACACTAAAACATGTCGTGCGTTTATGCACGTTAACACATTTCAACTTTTTTTTTTTTTTAATGTCTAATCGCTAAACATGCAGTAAAAATTTCATCTGATAACACCGTTGTGTTGAACGTGAAATTAACGCTTTTTTTTCGCCTTCTGTTCGATCTAATGGTCCAGTAAAATCATAGGGTCTCCGTTTGCCTTGGACGTTCTTAGAAGTAAAATATGGCAAGCGCCAAAGATTTTAAAAATAAACTAACCTAAACAAATACATTCTGAAACTATATTTAACCACAACACTTAAACAGATATGCCTCAGTTTGGACAAAGGCGTTAAAATAGTACCGTAATGTGTTCGTTCGCTCCGAGCGTTAATAGAATACACGACATCAATAAACAGGAGATGAGGCATACAACTGGAATTTCCACGGGTCTCGCCTGTTACAAAATGTCACGTGTTCATGAATATTTACGTATTTTAAAAATTATTTTATTTATTTTTATTTTTTAATACAACTCATAAAAAGTAGGCGTTTAGCGATTATTTGAAGTTTTATAATACATGAAATAATATTGTCGAAGTAATCAAAACGTATCTTCCACGCATGCGCAAATATACATTTATACTTTTAACTACTTTAAATTTTAAGCATTTGATATGGACTTGGATGAAATGGTAACGAATAATGCAATGCTACATGTTTTGATTCTAGCTGATGACACCCAATTAACATATTCTAACATTTGAAATTGTTATATTGCGTACATTATGATAACCAATAAAGGATTGACTCTAATAAAGGAACCTGCATAATATCTAATATTCTATATATTATATTAGATATATTATCCAAACTACCGTGTTTGAATATATGGTTAAGTGTTAGTTGTACTTATTTATAACTGCTTTACAGCTTCATGGCTCGCTTATTTTGCGACCAAATTTCAAACAATTTTTACAGTTCATAGGTCACCTAAGCTATATGTTGAAAAATCATTCCATTTTCGTTCAGTGAAACAAAAAATAAAATTACTGTGTACAAAAATTCTCAGAATTCGTAAGGAATGTAGAGACGGTTTTTCTGATTGGTTGTTGGTTACCATAGCAACCAAATCTGTTACATTATCTAAAATCGGCTGGGAACGGCGGAGATGAGAAATCGGAGAGCAGTAACAAATGAAATAAATCAAATCCGGGGAAAATTGTGGATCAAATCACAGAAATTGCAGTATTAAGAATTGATTATATAATGTTAAATTGAATTTTTAAATAAATTCTTAATACTGCAATAGCGGAGGCTAGGGCAGTAGCCCTTTGGCAGGGTTTGACAGGGTCCGACACGAATGTCTTTTCATTAAAGCATATGCTATTACTGAACGAATGCTTAAAATAATCAAATCCTCCTTAGACAGGAGAAAAACAGCATGATGCGGGTGTGCCAGATGAACATATTTGCTGATGACACGACGCTCTGTAACGGACTCGAGGCGGAAACTACTGAACATATATCTAAGGCAATGACTGAACCCTTACAGAAATACTAAGCGTCTTTCCTTTAACAATTACATGAAACATCCTCAACCACTGATTGTTATGACTAGGGCTATGACAACAGCATGTTCATTTCATTGCTTTGACTTTCTAGTATATACCCGACACCTTTAATCAACTGAGTACCACCTCACTCTATATAAAAGCACATAAGATATCAACGGATACACACTCGAAAGGCAAAACAATGAAAAGAATATGCTGTTGTCCTAGCCCTAATCGGTCCTGGATATGACCTTAAACTATATTCGATGGTGAGGCCCCAGCTTGCGGGCTCTGGGGAGTGTGGAGCCACCCTTTAATTGCCATTGCTCCCAGGTCCACTCTGACCCGGAGTGGTAGTACCTGTTAGGGTCCAAACTATGGGTTAAATAGAAACTGACTTACAAAAAACAAATATATTCTATTAAAAAAAAATTTCAAAATCATCGGATTCGGCATTAAATAACCTGAAAAGGGTTGATATGCCGTAAAACAAAAACAACCAACCTAGCCCTAATCATGACTAATAATACGCTATCTGAAAGTGTTTCATTCAAACTTCTCCGCTTAACATTTCTAGGCAACCTGGATTGGGTCAAATACATTGAGGACATTGCCAAGGTTGATGCGAATAAGGTGGCATCTCTCTACCGTGTTAGAAAATAATTCTCACTTGAGAGCATCCCATATCTCTAAGAGTCAAACATTCGCTCAAGCATGGGATATTGCCACATCTGGGCTGGTGCATCTGCTACTTGTCTCTCGCTTTTAGACAGGGTCCAAAAAAAAGTCTCTGAATACGTCCGCGCTATCAATCGAACTTCCACCCTTGCCTCATCGTCTACATGTTGCATCCCCATTTTATAAGTATATTAATGGAATATGCTATGCTGAACTCCTAGAACTTCTCCCTCGACGTAAGTACCTCCGCCTGACACTGCAATGTCGATTGTGAACGTTTTTATATTTGTATCTATTTTTATTAGTAGGGTTGACTTGAGGATTAGATAAAAAAGTTTTTGTTGATCACCTATTGTAATCTTATAAATCTCTTCTATAATAAACTGTATGAAAAAGTTTGATCTTATATTTCTTGTTTTATGTTGTGTTTATCTGTCGAAGGACTAAAAGTGTTTAGTAATTTCACGTTTTTAACGGCTTTGCACCTATCCTCTCTGGACAAAACTGCTCAGAAAAATGGACATCCTCTCTTTCTCGTCCTACCCGCATATCTAGTAAAACATTTTCTTGGAATGCTTTCCTACAGGAATGAGTTTTTATTCTCTGTATGTCAGATTGTAGGCACTATTTTCGATCAAATATATGTCAGTTTTAAACAATCTAGCTTCAAAATTGACAGCTTTCGCGCCTTTTTTTTTAAATTTATTCTAACTGGATTATGCTATTATGAACTCGTAGCTAACAAAAAACCACCCTCTATACCGTAGAGATCCCTAGATGGCGGAAAAGTTTCTCTTCTAATTGTTTCTTCCTTCGAACTACTAGACGTTGGAATTCCATCCTGGTTTCTTCCTTCCCTGCTATACTGACATGCAGAAGTCAAAGAGTACTGTGATTAGAGATCATGCTGCTCAACTCTTTACGTAGTGTCCTCTGACGTCCAAGTGGCACTGTGCCTGGCTTGGAATGAATAAGAGTAAATTAATCTAGGGCTAGTTAGATATTTTTCATGTTTTCACTATCAACAAATAATTACTTCTATCCGTGAGAGTATTATCTGCAACTTTTATAAATACATTTGTAATTAGTTTAATAATATTACTTGCATTTAATTAATAAATTGCTTACAGCAATTATTCAGTAATGGGCAATTTTTCTTAAATTACATACGTTCGCAGTAGTAGCAACGGCCGAATACGCAATTATTTCCTTTATTACTAATTTGCTTGTTTGTTGCCATATTTTCCAGCAAGCATTAAGTTATCTATTCTCATAGATAATTAGTAGATTGATATAGAAATATTTCTCACTTAAAATATTATTTGACATTTTGATTTTTTTTTTCATTAATGCAGGGTGGAGAAAACCAAATTACATTTCGTTTACTGTAATTTATCATGCGTTGCTTTAAAGGCTGTTTTATATTCCCTACTCTTGAGTGAATATATTCATATTACCAAAATTTAGCATTTTTTATAGCCTATTAAATTTTTTCTTTGTTTTAACACTATTAGGGCAATTAGAATATTTATTAATATATAATGGGATATAATTGTTTCTTGTACGGATTAAGATTGTTTCTCTATGAAAAGATGGATTTGTAAAGGTTGGTATTTTACTCATATGAATTTTTAACTCTAAGACAATTTTTGTAAGTGCCAGCACTTTTTCCTTATTATTACAGCAGGTTTAATATAGACATAACTGGCATTCACATTTCTGATATCAAAACTTATTGTTACATTAAATATCTGCTGATTGGCTGGTTGGCTTTGTTTTACGGCATATCAACCCTTTTCAGGTTATTTAATGGCGAATCCAGTGATTTTGAAGAAATTTTTTAATAGAATATATATGATTTTAAGTCCGATTCTATTCAACACATAGTTGGGACCCTAACAGGTACTATCACTCCAGGTCAGAGTGGACCTGGGAACAATGGCGATTAAAGGGTGGCTCCACACTCCCCAAAGCCCGCATGCTGGGGCCTCACCATCTGATATAGTTTAAGGTCATATCCAGAACCAAAAATATCTGTTGAATTCATGCATATGTAATTATTATGGTGCAATATAGATTTTCTGTAAGGCTTTATTACGTGCACATAATTCTCAGAAATGTTGAACTCTAGTTTATAAAACTCTGTCACAATATTTCCAAACTCCGTTTCTTCCGAAATTAAAAGTAGCAGAACGACGCTAGGAGCCTTAAATGATTGGAGTTTTTATGGGTCTTTAGCCGGTTACATTAGATTTAAGGGGTCAGAATTGAAAGAAGATCGCTATCATTTTGTACATTCATGTTAGTTTATTTTTAATCAATTAATATGCGTGTCACGTTGGTACAGTGGTAACGTCATCAGCTTTAATACTTCAGTTTTACTTTCGGTTTCGATTCAAGATGATGGCATCCAAATACTTATTTTTTTTACTTTTGAAATCACGACTCCATAATATATACGAACTCTGGCCAAATTAAAATATATTTAAGCGTATTTTGCGACCAGGCAAAACCAGGCGATCATCCCCCCACTAGTATTTTATAATTTGAAGAATTACAGTAACGTGTAAAGATAAATCTCTTATTACCTATTTTAAAGCTCTGACTGGAATAACACCATCTGTTCGGATTTTTATGAGGTTGTTTTCATTTTATATGTGCATACATATAAAATGTACATTTTATATTTACATACATATTAAAATGTACATTTTATATTTACATACATATTAAAATGTACATTTTATATTTACATACATATTAAAATGTACATTTTATATTTACATACATATTAAAATGTACATTTTATATTTACATACATATTAAAATGTACATTTTATATTTACATACATATTAAAATGTACATTTTATATTTACATACGTTATAAAATGTACATTTTATATTTACATACGTTATAAAATGTACATTTTATATTTACATACGTTATAAAATGTACATTTTATATTTACATACGTTATAAAATGTACATTTTATATTTACATACGTTATAAAATGTACATTTTATATTTACATACGTTATAAAATGTACATTTTATATTTACATACGTTATAAAATGTACATTTTATATTTACATACGTTATAAAATGTACATTTTATATTTACATACGTTATAAAATGTACATTTTATATTTACATACGTTATAAAATGTACATTTTATATTTACATACGTTATAAAATGTACATTTTATATTTACATACGTTATAAAATGTACATTTTATATTTACATACGTTATAAAATGTACATTTTATATTTACATACGTTATAAAATGTACATTTTATATTTACATACGTTATAAAATGTACATTTTATATTTACATACGTTATAAAATGTACATTTTATATTTACATACGTTATAAAATGTACATTTTATATTTACATACGTTATAAAATGTACATTTTATATTTACATACGTTATAAAATGTACATTTTATATTTACATACGTTATAAAATGTACATTTTATATTTACATACGTTATAAAATGTACATTTTATATTTACATACGTTATAAAATGTACATTTTATATTTACATACGTTATAAAATGTACATTTTATATTTACATACGTTATAAAATGTACATTTTATATTTACATACGTTATAAAATGTACATTTTATATTTACATACGTTATAAAATGTACATTTTATATTTACATACGTTATAAAATGTACATTTTATATTTACATACGTTATAAAATGTACATTTTATATTTACATACGTTATAAAATGTACATTTTATATTTACATACGTTATAAAATGTACATTTTATATTTACATACGTTATAAAATGTACATTTTATATTTACATACGTTATAAAATGTACATTTTATATTTACATACGTTATAAAATGTACATTTTATATTTACATACGTTATAAAATGTACATTTTATATTTACATACGTTATAAAATGTACATTTTATATTTACATACGTTATAAAATGTACATTTTATATTTACATACGTTATAAAATGTACATTTTATATTTACATACGTTATAAAATGTACATTTTATATTTACATACGTTATAAAATGTACATTTTATATTTACATACGTTATAAAATGTACATTTTATATTTACATACGTTATAAAATGTACATTTTATATTTACATACGTTATAAAATGTACATTTTATATTTACATACGTTATAAAATGTACATTTTATATTTACATACGTTATAAAATGTACATTTTATATTTACATACGTTATAAAATGTACATTTTATATTTACATACGTTATAAAATGTACATTTTATATTTACATACGTTATAAAATGTACATTTTATATTTACATACGTTATAAAATGTACATTTTATATTTACATACATATTAAAAGAACTCTGAACTTTTGAAATTTGAATCTTTTTTTATACAAGGTGGTCACCACTTATCAAGGCCCGGAAGCCACTCAGGGATAAGGGTTATTGTAAGTACAGTACGTTAGTGTGGATATTTAAAGTGTCTACTTAAGGGGGAGATTCATCAGGAATTTGTTTACGTTGGACTTGAAGACATCCAAGTTGTAGTAAGGAGAGAAACAGGCAGACGGAACAGAGTTCGACAGGCATGCAGTTCTTAGAAAGCTTTGCTCATGGAATCTACGTTTTGATTTAGGTATAGATATAAGGATATAAAGACTGGATGCTTCACAATAGTATTGTGGGGTCTGTGGTCGGATCGGATATGTATCAAAATCGACTTTGTTTTGAACTGAAATTAAAAAATTTTTTTTTTTAAGTGTTAATATGAGGTAGAGGACTGGGAGCCCGGTACTTACTGATCCATATTTATTCTTAAAGCTATATTTATGGGAGTAATAGGACGTACAAACCATGCTGCATTCTTCGAAAAAGACCTTACAAAAGGAAACATTGGGGATGAGGCGCTGATGATTAGGGCTGAGACAACAGCATATTCTTTTCATTGTTTTGACTCTCGCGTGTGTATCCATTGATATCTTATGTTTTATATAGAGTGATATGGTTCTCGGTTGATTAACTGTGTCGGATATATACTCGAGGGTCAAAACAATGGAGAGAATATGCTGTTGTCATAGCCCTACTGGTGATATGTCGAAAACTTCAGTAGATCGGGGAAAATACTTGACGTTAAATTTACATAGGAATCTGAAAACTTTTCTAAAAAAAAAAAAATGTAAAACGTTGTTTTACTTTGCGCTTCGTCAATGTTAGAACAAAAATAGACAGTTGAAAAAATGTTTTCCTTTTAAAAAAAAAATGGTACTTATTTTTTTGTCAATTTCAACTAAAAACACAATGCCATCTACTAAATTTATGACGTAATTAGTTAAATATTACTGCGTTATTACGTAAAACACGTATTTTAATAATTTCACGATTCGATGATCGGCCATGTTTGTTTTAAACATAAGGGAAGTAACCCATCATTCGCATTTCCCTTTCACATGGGCCGCAATCGAATTATTAAATTTTAATTAAAACCAATAGTATCTACTTAATTTTAATGTTGAAATTAGTAAAATATCCGAAAAAATTACGCAAAACGATAAAGTAGAAAATGAATTATTAATGAAACAAGTGTTCAGTTTTTATGAATTGGAATAAGACAGACGCAGTTACTTCCCCTGGTAACATGCAGAGTCTTCTGTTATTTAATTACTTTGCAATTTCTTTGAAAAACCATTTTTATTAATAATTTTCTACCTCAGTGTTTTTCGCAATTTTGGGATATTTTACTTATTTCGAAGTGACAATTAAGTAGATACCATTGGTTTTATTTGAGATTTAATATTTTGATTTTCGTTCTGTCGAAGAAATGACTTTCGATTAAAATACATATACTAGCTGTACATCTCAGGCAACACCAGAGACGCAGTGAAGTCCTGTTTGTTTTAAACATATACAGAAAAATACATAAATTTTTAGTTACAAGGGAGATAATTATTTTGTTAAAAATAGATGTTAGTTAATTCAGTTTTTTTTCTTCTTCTTTTTCGAATTAGAAATATTAGTACATTTCCATTTTCATGCCATTGTTCCGGGTAGGAGAGCGTATTTTTTTTTATAATAACCTGTAGACAAGCTATGTATTTATACAGAAAGTTTGTTTTTGTAAATGCCCTCTCCCCACACTAAGAGAGTGTTTCTAAATGTTATTTCAGCACGCTCAGTATTCTGCATAAACACCCTTTAAAATAGTGCCAATAATATGATACAAGGATAAAACATTCAAATTCTGTAAAAATCAAATGTAGGCTTAAATGCTGTTCAGGTCCAACTTTTATAAACCTCATAAGATAAGTTTGTCATAATTATTACAGGCTGAAAAATTGGCGCAAAATAGTTTGTTTTTAGTTTTTATTCAGCTAGCTGAGTGTGTTCCATCCCTCCCCGATTAGGAAGCCTCCAAGATCCCCATCCCCTCTTACCTGCAATTTTTGTTTTCACCCCTTCCTCTAAATTTTACCCATCTTGGAGAGAAAGAAATACAAACTAACCTCCATCCCTTACCCACAAAATTTTCTTTTCTCCATTCACCCCCATCTAGAGGGCATCCCCACCTAGAGACTGACCCGCAGAAGCGAGGTTCCTTTTACAAATCTAGTGGAACGGGCAGTCTATCAACTAGACGGGGTTGGGAGGGTCCTACTAATCACCTTTTGTTTTTTCTTCCCCCGCCCTCGACACAAATGAATTATTGTACCATTTTATTATCTTTTTTGTTTTTACACGTCAATAAAAAATGCTTTAAAAACTGGGAGTTAAGCAGGACGTTCCCAAATATGAAAGGGTAAATGCGGTATTATGGTGAAAGATACTAGCTGGGAGAAACTTTTGATTTTGTTTAGTTCTGGAGTGACAAGGATGACCAACGACCTCCAAAATCCTCCCTTTTGAGTTGGCCATGCGCCTAAGTTTTTTGTTCATCGTTGATTTTGACTGCATTTTTAACATGAATAAAGGATTTAATATCTCAAAAAGCGGTGTGTGTGTGTTTACCTGCAGAGCCATGACATTTGTCAAAACGTATTTGATTAAGGCAAACACACGAACACAATGAGAAATTAACAAACGTCGAAGAAGGCTGTTTGGGTCGGAATTACTTAAACCTGTAAAAGCATTTGGTGGAAACGAACACACAGACACGTGCTTAGCTCACTCGGCGTTTGTAATGACATTTTTCACACGTGCGCACTTTGATTATCTATCGATCTCGGGTTGTATCTATCCAATTATATTAATCCATCTATAGACGATAGTGATCGTAGCTATAGGGTCTTAGCGCGATTGACAGCAAGCACACGCAGGAAGTGAGGTACTTAGACTGTTTAGTCGCATTCGTTCGGGTTTTCGAATCTCATTGCGAATACGCTCGTAGACGACTAAACAGCTATCTATGGATGACTCTCTCTCTCTCTCTCTCTCTCTCTCTCTCTCTCTCTCTCTCTCTCTCTTATATATATATATGTGTGTGTGTGTGTGTGTATATATATATATATATATATATATGTGATGGAACAATTGCAATATTTTTCCCAATACAAATATAGTTGCTTTTTACGTGTGTATGTGACGGATGATTGAACTATCGCAAATACCTATGTCATATGCTATTTGTTTTTGTTCGCGATACTTTTGAATGAATTCAATTATACAAAAATGCATTTTTACCTAAATGCGAGTTTATAATTTTCCTTTTTACCTATTTAGTACCCCCAAATCGGTAGCTGCATATATATTTAAATTATAATTATTCACCGACACGTTTATATATATTGTTTAAAATATAATTCTCCACCGACACGTGTTTCGTCGTCTACGACTCATCAGTATGGCTTAATTTAGCGAGATTCGAAATAGGGGCCCTATGATCAGAAGCTTAAATCTCTACCCCTGGGCTGCTGGATGTATCGCGTTTTATGTAGATGTTGTTTGTTTTTATTTGCGATATTTTAAAATTAATTCAATTGTTTATACCAAAGTGAATGTTTACCTAAATGCGAATTGGGAATAATTTTCTCTTCTAACAATTTGGTACTACCAAATGTCATATTGCCGTATATTTTCGGAAATGTAAAATACACTTGCGTTTGCGACCTATAATTTATTTGTTTTCTTTTTATATTTCCTACCGGAACCTGTGGAAATTCCACAGCGGCATCTTTCATCTGGAATACATTGCTGTTCGGCATTCTGTGGACGGTCAGCGTGGATGGGTGACTGGAGACTCCGAGATATTATTGTAACCCATTCTACAAGACTTTTTCAAATCGAATAATAAATGAGAAAACTGAATAAAAAAAAGAGTGTGTGTGTGTATATATATATATATATATATATATATATATATATACACACACACTATATATATATATATACACACACTAGCATTTCAGTCCGGCGTTGCCCGGGTATATGTTGAGCAAAAAAAAAAAGTCAACTTTTTAACTTTGACCCCTTAACATTTATTGTTTGGGGCTCAAATCAAGTTATTAAGTTAGATCCATGCCCAAGGAATCTATATCTAAAATTTCAACTATTTAAACCCAATATTGATGGAGGAGTTTTGTAGAGTTCTCAAAGGTCAAATCGTTGAACTTGGACCCCTTAACAGCCAAATTTCTGGCTGAAAACCGATCACAAAGATTTTCCCAAATCTCAGTACCCTGTATATCAAATTCGAGTATGTAGACTAGAAATTGACAGCTATTGCGTAGAGAAATGTGTACACACAGATACAGACACGTTCACTTTTATATCTATATATAGATTTTAATCTACATAGATAGATTAAACAAAAATATATACGTATAAATAAATATATATGGAAACAATTTTGTTTACTGTTAACTTTTTACGCAAATATTATGCAAGTATAAATCATGTAGAATATATGCATGAATATAATTACACGTAATAGTTAACTAAAGATGATCATCCCATGAGAAAACGGAAAAAACTAATAGGGAATTAATTAAAATGAATGTTTGAAAGAATATGCAAATTTGCTAGATCTTTTGCTAGTGAATGCAATTCCACCACCTATATATGAGAAAATTGTATTTTTTTTTTTTTTTTTTTTTAAATAAACCGAAACGACCGGTCTCCTGTCTTTTCTGTTTAGCCCTTTTGTTGTCCCCGACATCCAAAGACCTGCTACCAGACCCATTGGGTCTGGTTAAAGCCTTGTTTTTTCGCCTCCTGTTGAGGCCATTAACTGTTTTACCTTTTTCGATTTCTTTCAGGTTGTCTCTCTTCTCAGGCTCGACTTAAGCAGCTGGCCGGTCTGCGTCTGAGGTGGTTGAAGTCAAATCCAATATAATCCTCAGCCAGGCCAAATCGGCGGGTCTGAGCCAGGGAGGAGACGCAGAGGGGGAGGGTAGCTGGTCCGGGCTCCAGTGCAGAAATGCCTAGCCCGAGGTCCAGTTCCAGAGGGGGGCTTCGGGCCAATGTGGGGGCTGGATCAGGCCCTGAGAAAGTCCACCTACTCGCGGTTCGGGCTCCGCTCCTTTGCCTAGCCCGGGTTCTGGTGGTCGTGTCCCTGACACAGCCATTGGCTCAGGCCCAGTAGATAGATCATTAGGTTCGGTCAGTGCTGCCCCCTGCACTAGACCCGGTGCTGGCCCCCGCACCGTCACTGTAGAGGAGTTTGTCGCACTAGGCGGCAGCTCCTGGACTACTAATGACACTGCTGTCCCCGGCGGTGGTGGGTTTAGGCCAGCTGGGAGAGGTGATCCAGCTCGGTGGGATCGGCAGAGGAAGAGAGCTTTAACTGTTAGCCCTCCCACCCATAGGAGGACAGAACTCCTAGGGTCGGGAGTAAACCATCAACCTCTGCCGATTTCTCCACTTTGAGAACCACCGACCTGGATCAGGCGTCTACAAACGATGTGTCAGACGATTGGGAAGAGGCCATCAACATGCTCTCGCTGCTGGACTCTCAACTTAACATCACGTTGGGAAACGACCTACGGTACAGCAGTGATGAAAGCAGTCAGGATGAAAGTGTGACCAGACTGCCAGGACAAGCGAAAGCATCTCGTTCCAGGAGGAAGAAGGGGGCTGCTCAACCAGACATCAAGAGTGGGGCTGCGGGTACGACGGCCATGAAGAAGCCGGCACCTGTCCCCAAGCCATCGTCCCCAAAGGAGAAACCTGTAGTGGCCAGCATTGCCGGGGAGTTCGCAGGCGCTGGACTTCTCTGGCTCAACTATTCCCCCTGGTCAGAGCACCCCTCCATCCCCCGAGTCACCGGTGATATCAACACCACAGATGGCCTCGGCAGCAGTAAAGGAATGGGGCCCCCAGACTCAACTAACCCCCGAAGATTATTCGACTCCAAATACAAGGAGTTGACCGACGGTAATGTCATCAAAGCAGAGCCAGGAGCTGTGGAAAGACTATCGAAAAGGATAGTATCGCTAGTCTCCATAGACTCCAAAAAGAGAGCCCTGACCGGGGTGTCCAAAGAAAGCAGGCAGAAATTCTGGGGGAACTCAACATCCCCGCAACCTACATCTGTCATTGTAGTTATGCGATGTGGGATCTGCTGCTGCCGAGAGAATACGCCGTCAAAATATTCAGGTCGGAGCTAAGGTGGAAACACCTCCGCCTTAAACCAAAGTATTTAAGCAAGACACGGACCAATGTGTCAATCTTGGGCGTCCCCTGCTTTCTTGGCCCTGAGCAATTAGCGGCATTTATGAGCCAGTATGGGGACGTTGAATCCATCCTCCCGGTCCATGGTCCCCGTAACCTTATGGTAGGGGGACTACAATCTGAAAATGCGCCTAGACAAGGAAGGGTTGCAAAAAATTCTCCCCCCACCCTACTCAGATGCGACATATGGTCGATGACTATTATATTAGGTCGCATGCCCCACTGCTGGAATTGTCAACAGCAGAGCCATATGGCACGAGAAGGCCCCAAAAGAAACCCGCAGCCTGTGGTAGTAGCTACAAAACCGTCGGCGGTGGTACCGGCAGCCCCTGAGAAACCAGCCGGAGAGGGCATAGAAAAAACAACTCCAACGCCTTCAACAACATCAGACGGCTGGACCAAGGTGGTTAGAAAGAATGGGAGAACCACAACCCCCCCCCACACACACAAGAGAGCAGTCCCCTGAGGTACAAGGTCGGCCAGTTCCCGCAGGGTCGTCTACGAGTTCTTCCAACATTACCACTAAAGAAGTTGCCAGCGTCCAGAAAAAAAATCATCCGGTCTCCTCATCTGACTCGGGAGGGGAGCAAGATAAAGACTAGGCTACTGTGGTAAAGTGCCAAGTGCCGAAAAGAGGATAAAAAGAAGGCAAGGAAAAACGATGGGGCTGGGTCCCATTCCCCGTCCCCTATGAACGTAGAGATCACTGTCTCTACGGTTCGGCCACCCAAAACCCCAACGCGAACGCCTTCGGCTGAACCAAAATCCACACCCCTTTTTGATACCGCCCCCCCCCCAACCGGTGCCCGATCATTGTCCTGGGAAAAGCCGGTGACACAAACCAACAGCGGCAGAAGAGTCGCCTCAGAATCTCCTGTCAGGAGAGAAAAGACCAAAAAGCTCCCCTACCTTCCTGGAGACCGGATCTGCGATGTGGACCCTCTTCACGCTGACACTTACATAACACAGTGACATAGGGGTCTAATTAAGCCGCAGAGGGAGATGAAGAATATCGATGGGAAGTTAAAAACCCAAAAACTTCCCAGACGCCCCCTTAGTCATGACCTTTGTGCGTCAAACAAGAACAGGACTCACGAAGGCCATGTGGAATATGATCGAAGAAGTGAAGAGGGCGATTCCAAATTTAAAGTTGGTGGAAGAGGAGCACGACTCCCTCAATCAGCTGGCACCTAGGTGTGAAGGGAGTGTCCTTATTTACGTCCACCCTTGTTTGTATAGGGCCCTTAAATTAATGTTTCCGTTGTGGGGAGGGGGGCGGCATTGCGCGAGATGGACGACTAACGTTAGAGTTGCTTTCAGGCAACCTCGCCCAATCCTGCGGCACCCTTCTAATCTAAAACTTTAGGCCGGTGGTTGTGGATATTTAGGCACAATGGCCACGTCCTTGAGCTTGTGTAGTTTGAACGTTAGGGGCATGAGGTGCCGAAGCAAAACCGCTAGGGTACTGAGGGACCTCCTGTCCATGAACATAGATGTGGCTACCTTACAGGAGACTCACTACAATTGCGTTGACGATCATCGGGTGCTGGAGGGGCATTGTCTTTTCAGCATATGGTGATAGTCAAAGTAGGGGGGTTTCTTTGTTAGTTAGGCGCACCTTTTTCTGCAATGGTTAGCGTTGTTCACGCGGATGCTAATGGTAGATTGATCGTGGCCGATGTTGCCGTGGCAAATAGAGCGTTTCGAGTCGTCGTGGTGTATGCGCCCAATTGCGTACAGGAGCGGGTTTCCTTTTTTCCGGCGGTTTGAGGTGTTTCTCGGGGGTTCGGAACGGTTAGTTCTAGTGGGTGATTGGAATGCCATCCTTGATCCCAGGGTAGATAAGGTGGGTGGGACTAGAGGAACGGATGGGTGTGAAACGAGTTTATCAGACTTGATGGCTAGATGCGATCTGTTAGACAGGTATCAGGTGGATCATCTGAGGCGGGAAATGTCGACGTGGCTCTCTAGCAGGCCTTCCGTTTCAAGTACTTACTTGGATCGGTTGTTAGTTAGAAGAGGCAATATAGAATACATATCTTGTCCCACGTTCCACTGGTTAGGCCACTCTGAACACAAACTACTTGTGGCCAGGTTAGATTTAGATAGCAACCCCAAGTTAGCTGGGTACTGGAAGTTAAATCACTTCCGGGAAAAGCTAACCGAACACATCAAGAAGGGATTAGTTGGGGCGGTTACCGGGAGTAGGTGGTGGGTAAACGCCAAATCTAGTATTAGAAACTTCTGTCAAATATGGCCAACGCCTCGCCCTAGATAGGGCCAGGCAGAGAATCCCGGGCAGTGGCTGGGGGGGGGGGGATTCCCTAGAAATAGGCCTAGCTAAGGCGGACCTGAGTCGTTTGGCTAGTGAGCAATATCAGGGCCAGGTAGTTAGGGCTAGAAGCTAGAAGCTGTGAATGTTGACAAATCAGAATGACTCTTTTCGCTCGGGTGCAAATCGGATAGGTACATTCGTAAGATTCAGAGCCCGGAAGGAGACTCCTTAGTGTTGGCTCGGGAGATTTGCGAGCGGTTTTGAGTGCACTTTGAAGATATTTTCGCACAGATCTCCAGACTCCACGTCCAGGAGTTTCGCAAATAGTAGGCTGGCTCGCCCCACCTGGAGGTGGCCCGAGCGTCACTATCCAGCTCCCATTTCCCACCCATTGGGAGCTGGTCCCCTTTTCCCTTCCACTCCCCCTTCTCTCCACGTTAAAAAATGGCCTTGTGCCTAATTTGCTCAGTGGGGAAGAAAATAAATACAATCTGTTCCGGGAGATACTGCAAGCAAAGACCATATGTGAAGGCAACCCCTACATGTAAGTTATTGGTCAATGTATGGGCAACCCTTCACACCAATTGTCACTATCCAGCTCCCCTACTCCCCAGGGAGCTGGTTTCCATTTCCCCTTCACTCCTCACATTAAAAATCGGCCTTGTGCCTAATTTGCTCAGTGGGGGAGCAAATAAATACCCTGTTCTTGGCCATTGTTCCTGGCCCTTCATGGCCCTGGTGTAAAGATCACAGTGTAGTATCTGTTCCGGCAGATACTGCTAGCAAAGACCATATGTGGGGGCGACCCCACATATAAGACCTTGGTCAATGAAGGGGCAACCCTTCATACCAATTGTCACTATCCAGTTCCCCTACTCCCCGGGGAGTTGGTCCCCATTTCTCCTTCACTCCTCACTTTAAAAATCGGCCTTGTGCCTAATTTGCTCGGTGGGGGAGCAAATAAATACCATCTGTTCTGGCAGATACTGCAAGCAAAGATCATTGCTCTTGTGGAAATCTTCTGGTCCATGTAGGGTTGCCCCTACATGGACCAGCTGGCAAATCACTATCCAGCTCCCATTTCCCACCTCTCGGGAGCTGGTCTCCTTTTCCCTTCCCTCTCCCCCTCTCTCTCTCCACATTAAAAAATGGCCTTGTGCCTAATTTGCTCAGTGGGGAAGCAAATAAATACACCCTGTTGTTCTTCGCCTTCGGGCTGAGATCAAAGTGTATATCTGTCTGGCAGATACTACAAGCAAAGACGATATGTGGGGTAACCCCCACATATCAGACCTTGGTCAATGTAGGGGCAACCCTTCATACCAATTATCACTATTCAGCTCCCCTACTCCCCGGGGAGCTGTTCCCCATTTCCCCTTCACTCCTCACATTAAAAATCGGCCTTGTGCCTAATTTGTTTGGTGGGGGAGCAAATAAATACCCTGTTGTTCTTGGCCTTCGTGCTGGGATCAAAGTGTAGTGTCTGTTCTGCAGATGCTGCACTTGAGGTAATTTGTCCCAGTCAATGGAGGGGAAACCCTCTATACTGGGACAATTACTATTTTTGGACCCAACCAGGGCGCCCCCCCTTTTTTTTTTTTTTTTTTTCGAGGAGTTGGTTTAACCCCACATTAAAAACGACCTCGGGTCACATTTTGCTTTGGTGGGAAAGCAAATAAATACTAATAGGAAAGAGGGTTTTTAATATGAATATCAATACACACAAAAGAAAAACGAATTTATAGGAGTATAGATAGATAAATTAGTGCTAGGACGATTAATCGAAACTCAGAATTTAGGAGGAGGTCGCTATCGGAATCTGAAAAATCGGTACCTATTTCCAATGCCAAAAACGATTCCTTTAATTGTATTTTTTTAATTGATTTTCTTTAAAGCAAAATCTTCCACTGCTGGGAGTAATAAAATAAATATTTATTGATTTTAAACTACCAATAAAACTGAAATCGATATCTCTATACATTTCCCACAAGTGTGTTTTTTACGTTTGAGAAAATATCTGCTCATTTAACGTGTTTTTACGGTAATCGGGAATATTAACATCTATATTTTTAAATATTTAGAAATTTATACAGAATCGAAATCAGTAATTGTATCGGAATCGGGGAAAAATATTCGAATCGTCCCATCACTATTTTTTCGCCCCCCCCTCCCTTTGTTTTTTTTTTACTTGTCACTTTGTCGAAAATTGAACTTCCTTCTAGCTTTATTTTTTTCTCTCTCCTTTTACCCTCGATATTTGACGTCCATGTGTTCATTCGTAAATATCTCCCAAAGAAAGTAAAATATCAACCATGGCTGCTGACGGTGGTTTTGGTGGTTGTCATCCATTTCTGATATGATTAACAACGAAGGCAACATCTTAATGTAAGAGTTAATCCCATTATATCGAGATATCGGTTATTTCATTTTCTTTTACACAGCTTGTCGTCTGTACAAATGTTTGTCAGGGCAACCTAGCACACGGATATTCATTCTGCACGTAAACCCTGATCCAATTTATAAAAATAGTATCGTATTCGAAGCCGAAATAAGATCCCCTAGACACGGCTATACATGGCTCGTACAAGGGATAATACATCTTCTAGTGATATTTGATATAAATAAGTTTTAAAATTGGGTTTAACTAGGACCCTCCCCCTCCCACCACACACACATAAATACAAATTTAAAAGGGTAACCATGATAAAAGATGCTGGCCGATAGAAAAATCATTTAAAATTTTCGAATAGAGACGAGATGGATCAACCAACCTCACCATGCCCCTTTTTGGGTTGGCCCTGTGCCTAAATTTTTTGTTCATTTTCCCAATTGTATTTTTTTCCTGTGAATAAAAAAAATTAATATCTCAAAGTGTAGTATCTGTTCTTCAGATGCTGCACTTCAATTTCTTGTTCTCTCAGTGGAGAAGTCCTTCACGACTGAGACAATTTTTAATTTTTGTGCCTTTTCTCCACGTTAAAAAACGACCCTGGTGTATAACTTTGTTTCGTGGGGAGGCATTGTAATTAGGAATTAAACGATAAGACGAATCTCTCTCGCTCTCTCTCTCTCGCTCTCTCGCTCGCTCGCTCTCTCTCTCTCGCTCTCTCTCTCGCTCGCTCTCTCTCTCTCGATCTCTCTCTCGATCTCTCTCTCTCTCTCGATCTCTCTCTCTCTCGCTCTCTCTCTCTCTCGCTCTCTCTCTCTCTCTCTCGCTCTCTCTCTCGCGCTCTCTCTCTCTCGCGCTCTCTCTCTCTCGCTCTCTCTCTCGCGCTCTCTCTCTCGCTCTCTCTCTCGCTCTCTCTCTCTCGCTCTCTCTCTCGCTCTCTCTCTCGCTCTCTCTCTCTGATTGTTTTAATAAGACATTATTTTTGTGTCTATAGACGGTGAAATAAATTCTTTGCTCTTATCTTCTCAACTATAATTAATCTTAAGCCGTCTCTTCTTTGCTCATAAAATGGAATTTGCATACTTGACGATTCGAGTAGGCCAGATACACGTTTACCACAAT
Organism: Euprymna scolopes; assembly: GCF_053919585.1. Classification (NCBI taxonomy): domain Eukaryota; kingdom Metazoa; phylum Mollusca; class Cephalopoda; order Sepiida; family Sepiolidae; genus Euprymna; species Euprymna scolopes. The sequence goes on along the minus strand of NC_136484.1, from coordinate 22,341,232 downwards.
TCCAGTAATTATAGGAGCAACCGGACTCGTGAAAAGAATTTAAAGTGCAAGATACCTTCAAACAATCGCACTTTTTTTTTCATATAAAGGGACAATCAGAATCTCAAAAAGATCTCTCAGTTGGAATATATAAGATAGCGGGTGAATGCTTGGCATTCAATAGAATGCCCCATCTCCAGCTTGAACAAACTAAGAAATTTGTTTAAAAAAAAAAAAAGCACACACGCATTCGCACTTTAAGATATCGTTTCGCATGGGAAACGAACACACGTACACAAAATTAATCTCAACGCGACGGTCTTGTTTTGAAATGTCGTTCGTTTCTTTTAAGCTTATTTTTTCTCTCTCAATCGCCCCTAAATTTCGCTGAGTACCTGCCATTCGAACCAGATCAACGTATAGTATCTATTTAAGCGAAACTCTGATAATCACCACCCCAAGCATTACATTCTCCTTTCTCTAGAAACTGGGTAGAATTGGGTTCCTTATAGACTTTACCACTATGGGTGTGTGAAGGCAGACAGACAAATTACTAGCGTGTACAATTCGTCAGCTTGCCGTAAAAAATGACGCCATATTTGTTTCTCCAATTTGCAACTTTTATAATTAGTCTATTGAAAAAAAAAAGAAAAAGAAAAAACGGTTGTTAGCTAATGCTAGCGTTTGCTTGAATATATACCGAATTACCCCCCTTTGTGATACAGTCACAGGAATAGCTTATTTATATTATACCTATAAATATGAAAACGAACACTGCGTGTGCTATTAGAGGTAATATTTTGCAGGGATTTGTATGTCTGCAACTAAACTACGTCTCATTTTTATAAACAGTATATTGTCATCTTTTCAAAATTAATTTTAAAGACAATTATAGATTCTAAAAATTAAAGCAAATTTTATCTCAAATTGAATTGAGTTTTAAAAACAATAATAGCAAAGTGTCGGCTTCTGGCAAACCCATACATGTCTTTATTACTAAGAGATTATATTAGTGTCCATTTTGTTGAGAATTTGAGAAACATTAGATTTTTTTTCGAATACCTCAATCCCTCGTTGGAAAAGAAATGACCATTGTTATCGATCTATAATTAATCTTTGAGTGTAAGGAACGATCTCTACCAAGCTACTGTCTGCTTTTTGGTCTACAAACCTTAAACGTTATATATTGCTAATTTTATCAGTGCACAGCAAATTCAAGTTTTTTTGTTGGTTTTTAGCTGCTAAAGGGTCAAAATTGAAAACAAAATTGTAACTTGCAGGCGTAAGTCGACTAAACGACTATTTCCATAGCTTTAGTGTTGTCGTTTTATCGTGTTTTTTTTTTTTTTTTTTTTTTTTACCAGAATCTTATAACATTCTCGTGTATTATTTTTAAAAATATTTTTGCCTGTGGAACCTATCAGAATAAATTTGTTCAAGTACACCCAATAAGATAGCATCTTAGAAATTCATCAGGCCAGAATTTATATGAATTGAGAAACAATGTTGGCATTTGTACATACGCAAGTGACCACGTGCAGGTTGCCAACATCCATAAATGAAAGTGATGTTAGTGAGCTGACTGGGTTCGGACTTGGGACCCCCAATTTATCAGTTAGCATCGTCATCCACTTTACTATCGTCACCTCCGAAAAGAGTAGCCGGTAGGGGAAATCTGTATATTTTCATATCCAAAGCTGCTGTCAGTAATTCAGCAGCTAACAATCACTTTCTGTTAATGTTAAAACTAGGGGGATAATAAAGGTATTAAATACGTCTGGCTGTTTTATGAAAGGGTGTCTATCCCTTTCTCACTCGCCGATTTTCTCTTCAAATTTAAGCTGAGCAAATTATTTATAGTAAGCATTTTTTTTCATGTAAAGTAAGTTATTGTGAATATGAAGAGAAGTCAGTGTTTGTAAAAATAAACAAAAAATAATTATACTAGCAGGTTGCGCGGCGTTGCCCGGTTGTAAAATACATTTAAATATCATATTTTAATTTCTCCAGAATACATTTAAATATCATATTTTAATTTCTCCAGTTCTCTATTGATTATTATATTGATTCTCAATGTATAGTAGTGATTTAGGTGTGTCAGAAATTTCATGAAAAATATTAATTCGGCCCCCCCGTCTTTCCAAGCTTATAACTTCTCGAAAAATGTAATTCAACCCCTAGTTTCTTTTTCAATTAAAGGAACAAGGACCAAGGTTTCATTAAAAAAAAAAAAAAAATAACGTGGCTTTTTTTTTTTTTAAGTTTTAAACTTCTGACTTTACAGGTAAATTTCTAAAAAAAAAAAAAAAAAAAACACTACTTTTTTGTTTTAAATTTGACTATATTATTTATTGATCTTTTATCTTCAATTTGTGATGCATAACATTTTGAGTAAATTAATTATTTACTTTTTAATAGACATTTCAAAATGGGAGGCGTGAATTAATTCGACCCCCTGTCTTTCCAAGCTTATAACTACTCGAAAAATGTAATTCAAGCCCTAATTCTTTTTTCAATTAAAGGACCAAGGTTTCATTAAAAAAAAAAAAAAAAAAAAAAAAAACTTTTTTTTTTTTTTTAATGTTTTAAACTTCGGACTTTACAGGTAAATTTTTAAACAAACACTACTTTTTTGTTTTAAATTTGAATATATTATTTATTGATCTTTTATCTTCAATTTGTGATATATAAAACTTTGGTGAGTAAATTAATTATTTACTTTTTAATAGACACTTAAAAATGGGGGGGGCGTGAATTAAAAAAAACGTTTGTCTAAAATATTATATTCGGTTTATTGGAAAGAGCATAAATTTTCACATTGACCCTGAAAATATCGTAAAAATTGAATCAATAGAAAAATTTTGATAGATTTTTAAACTTTAAAAATTGAATACTGAGCTCGTAAAATTCAATCAATTTCATTACTGTTTTTTAAAAAAATAAAAAATATTTCTATTACTTTTAAAACAAGTTTAATAGTTTATTTTTGAAGTATAATCCATGAAGAAAATAAATAACCCACTTTTTAAAAGAGAAATTACGAGTTTTTTTTTAAATATTTTATTCGCAGTTTCGTGTTAGGGGTGTCAAAATTCCTACAAAAATTCTAATGCACCTAGTAGTGATTTCAAGTTAAAAAAAAAATTATATGGCTGCCATCAGGTAGAATTGAAACCAAAATATATAACTCTCTAGCCTTATTCGTTCCCGTATGATCTAAATTCATACATATGTAAAGTTTTAAAAAATAAGATAGAAGCCTATATTTGCACATGCATAGAAATAAAGTTTAGTCGGCTTACGCCTGCCAAGTTCCATTTTTTTATTCAAATTGATCCTTTAGCAGTTATTTTTACCAGCTAAAGAAAAATTGAATTTGTTGCACTGATCAAATTCCCAATATAAAGTTTAAGGCGTGTAGACTAAAAATAGACAGTAACTTGGTTAATTATAGATAGATAGAACGTTTCTCAAATTCTCAACAGAATGGGCACTCTAGCATAATCTCTTGATAATAGAGATGGTATGAGTTTTTTTTAGAAGCCGACACTGTGCTATTGTTTTTAACACTCGGTTCAATTTGGTATACTATCTTTCATTGTTATTCATGGTAGCCGGTACCGTACTGTTCTAATGTCACTATTCTCCCAGGCACTGCCTCCTTCTTTGAAGTATCGCAGTGTAGTATATATTCGTTTATGTATATCTTAGTGTCTTAGGCATAAGTTTTATAGTTCATCATTTCTTTTTCATAAACTGAATTTCGTAATTCTTTGGCTTCGGAATTCCGGAGTTTGTGAAGAAAGTCATGTTTATCAAAAAAAAAAAAAAAAATCGGTATATCGATTTGGCAAATAGATGAATCATTGGTGAATCTCTGTGATATTATGTTAAACAAAGCAAACTTAATCATCGTTTGATGAGTAATGGGCCGCCGCCACGCGTAAAAGAGTTCATCATTGGTTCTAAGAGAAAGTTTCAAACTAGGACTTCCGATATCTACTCACCAACTCGCTCGACCAATAGGTAAACGAAACTAACGATGATTAGTTAAACACGTGCGTTTGAGGGAACAGAGGAGAGGGGGGGGCGCTTGTTTACAACTACTTGAGCTAATATTACTCTAATGTTGATTATTACGACGTTTATTTCGCTTATATACGATTTCAACTATTGGATCTGCTTCTATTAAATGCAAAGAACGAGTTATAAAACAGCTAAATTTTACCTTTTGCCCCCAAGTTGTCAATTAAAATTTTTTATTTATTTTTTTTTTAAGCTAAGTTTTCCCGACACTTGATGCGGACCTGTCAGACTAAAATTCAACATTCTTTTTTATTCGATTTGTTCGACAGACCTGCAGCAGCAAGCGTCAAGGGGCTCTGCTTGAAGAGTTTGTTTTTTTTTTTTTTTTAATTAACGATTACACGTGAATAATCTATAATCTGGAAAATAAAAATAAAGTTTAACTGTAAACAGTGGGTTCACTTAACTATATAAATAAAACGTGAATTGGTCATCATCCACTTCCTGGCCAAAAAGCGTTTTTTTCTTAGTACGTTCTTGAAATCATTTTTTTGTAATTTAGAAGTGTTCTCGATTTTGAAAACAAAAAAAAGTGTTTTGTCCTACTGGAAGTGGGTGATCATTTTACGTTTAATTTAAGGTAAATTGAATCAAAAATTCAGTCTAATATATATATTGGCCGGAAATCAATGAAAAGTAGAACTTCATTTTCCCCATTGATAACGACGGGGAAGAGAAGGAGGGGGTGCTATCGGTAAAAATGTTACCCCAATCTATCACGCAAACCAAAATCGAAGTTTACTACATTTTTATTTTTTTTATTTTGTTTATCCTTTTCTTTAATTTTATGGCGGACCTGAACGAGTTCCCCCCTCCCTCCCCTGTCGTAAATTAATTCCTTTCCACGTCTTTTTTGATTTTTTTTTTTTTTTTTTTTTTTTTCCGGATTATCGTCGATAACAAACTTAGGGTTTGTATTACTGTACACATAGATTCGAAAAAGTTGTCAAAAAACAAATATATAACAAATAAATGTTATCAAAGGCAAGATAAGTTACTTTTCTACGTAATTGGATATATTTTTCGTGTTTTTATTCAATGTAACATGTTTATTCAGCTCGAAAACCATACAGTGTTTACCGATGTATTGGAAAATTCAAGATGGGGTCTGACTCCCTCTTTAACACGGTAAGTTTGGGAAAAGGTGCTATAAATAAAAAAAACTGGATAAAATACTGTTAAAAACTCGCTCAATATATGTTACCGTGACATAACTTGACATATATTCGGTGGTTTTTTAATAGTATTTTGTCTAGTTTTTATTTATAACACCTTTTCCCAAACTTACCGTGTTAAAGAGGGAGTGAGGCGCCATCTTGAATTTTCCAATACATCGGTAAACACTGTTTTTCGAGCTGAATTAACATGTTACATTGAATAAAAACACGAAAAATATATCCAGTTACGTAGAAAAGTAACTTATATTGCCTTTGATAACATTTATTTGTTATATATTTGTTTTTTGACAACTTTTTCGAATCTGTGTACAGTAATACAACCCCAAACTTAACTTTCACGTTATCGGAAAAATTACTTTGTAAAGTTTATTCAATGACTTTGCTTTTAAATTATAACGTTCTACTAAATTGATATCCCCACTTTTCGGTCAATTAGCAAAACTCTCCTTATTAAAATATTTTGGTGTAAAAGAAAAATTTAATAGAACGCTATAATTTAAATGCCCCCCCCCTCATGTTTAGTCAGTAAATAAACTTTTTAAAAAATCCTGCTAATATGAAAGTTAAGTCTATTATCGACGATAATTTTACGGCAGGAGGAAAGCTCGTTCAGGCCCGCCAATTTTATTTGTACACTTAATTATGGGGAGAAGAAAACGCATCATAGATTCGATCATACTCACACGTGGTCACTTTATTACTACGCCAAACAATAACAAGGAAGCGTTAGCACCTAACACACACACACACACCCGTAAATACTAATACACAAATCGATCATTTGTATGTCAGGGTAAAAAAACGTGAGAAAGGAATGTGGATTATTCGTTTCACGTCGTTTTTACTGATGAAACGATTTTACGTTATAACTTTCATTAATATACGAGCCCCCCCCCCCCAACTCTCGCCACACGCAACAAGATTTAGCGAATTTGATACAAAAAAAACGGACGCGATACAAGGATGCCATTGATGAAATAAAAATAAAATAAAACCAAAACAAAAGCGTAAATGAACGCTAATGTGGCCGTAAATTCGTACATCGAAGGTACAGATGAGGATCTAGCACTTTGCGTGTGTAAATACGACACAGCGGCGGCATAAGGAAGGTAGCAGTTTTGTAGAAATAACTAGGGAAAGTAAAGCAGTTTTATGGGCAATCACGCAGCCTAGTTAACAGCCGATAAATTAAGAAAACAGGATTGCAACTAATAAGTTAATAACTTCCAAATAAATAGAAATTTTATTTTCTACCAACGTGTGTATATTTAACTTTCTGAAATTGTTTAAAGTTATTTTGTTTCAAAATTAATTGCTCCAAGCTTATCCCCCCTCAACTGTGTACACTCTACAGCCAATTTTCAAAAAGCTATACAAAAATTCTGAAAGAAAAAAAAATCAATATTTTACAACTATATAATTTGGTAGAAAATTCAATTTTATTTCATTTGGTAGAAGCTGTTTGCATTTTTTTCTTCAATTTCTTGGCTGTTAACAATACTGCACGATTGCACCGTTGTGACTTGGCTGTTAGCAACAGATACTATAAAACATGTTTTGAATTACATCACAAAATTTTATTTATTTTTCTAACTTGCGACAAAGAGCTACCTCGAAATGTTCAGGTTTTCTCCTGAATCTTTAAATTAATAAGTTTATGGTCGAGGTGTGCAATTCACACTCCACTTGTATATTGTTTTTCGTTTTTTTTTTGTTTGTTTTTTTTTTATAGCGGATTATCGATTGGACTTTAATATACCAGTAATCGGTATTTAAATATTTGTAGGGATGCTCAGTTTCAAATATAACGTTCTAGTAAATCAATCCCCCATATTGGAACCAGTCGACGAAAACGCGTTTGTTTTCGCGCGTGTAAAAATTCAATACGCACGATGACAAACATGGCGTTGGGTGATAAAGGTCTTGATATCATGAAAACTATTTGTCGGCGACAATTTTAAACGTGGTATTCGTTCAAAACCTACTCGAATACTCCTTAAACAAACAACCTTTAAATGTTAAGTATTGAGTCGGTACTCTAGTTCATTTTGACTATTAATTATTGCCCCTAGAACTGAAAAATCCTTTGTATAAAAGGGCTGGACACGTGTTCTCCAATATGGGGGGATTGACTGACTAGAGCACGTAGCAGAGCACGTTGTATTTAAAACTGAGCATCCTCTATAAATATTTAAATATTGTTATATAGTAGATTAATGTTCAATCGATAATACAAAAAAAGAATAAAATAATCGATAATGAAAAAAAATCTATAATGCAAAAAAAAAAAAAACGAAAAAGATAATATATATATGAGGGGGTGCACGCGTCAACTAAATTCATTTTTTAAAATTGGTCATCAGTAAATATAATTTATTTTTAATATAAACACAGGCAAAACAATGAGACTTTACACCGCATTTAAAGTTGGCGCAAACAAATAGTTTTTCGGATATTAAGCAATGTAATTCCTTATGTTATCACCGGCCATTGTGTACGTGCAATCGCACACACATTTTACGCGCGACAGGCAATACTAAGAATAAAATAAGAATTATTTTAGACTTTTACTGTCATGGCTGATGGAACGAGAACAAAATAAAGAGTTCAGTTCTCTAGTGAGAAACGTTAGAATAAAATGAGAACATTAGTCGGAATATTCCAAATTATCAATCCCTCATCTAAAAATTCTGAAATAAAAATATTGATATATATACATAAATTTAAACCATGCAAAAAAAAAAATGTTTGAATATTCGTAAAAAGATAAAGTCCTGTGCTTTGAAAGTAAGGAAATAAAAAACGTAACTTAAATTAAATGCGTGTTTATCCTATCAAAGGAGGACTGACAATTCGCGCTCAAATAAACTGTCATGCTACAAGTAAAGCATCGAGGAAGTAGGAGGAAGAGTTGGAAAAACGACAACGATCTGTAAACAAGTTATTCGCATCAGTTGAATAAATCCGCATGCGTATTAATTCTCTCTCTCTCTCTCTCTCTCTCTCTCTCTCGTGTGCGCGCGCGTGCGTGTCGCTCTTTCTTTACGATCCTCTTTCTTTACGATCCTCTTTCTTTACGATCCTCTTTCTTTACGATCCTCTTTCTTTACGATCCTCTTTCTTTACGATCCTCTTTGCTTCTCTCGTATGCGTGTCTAAATCTTTATTTTAAGCTGAAAGAGACAGATCTCACTTGCTATAACACGCACTCCAAACATTTCCAAGCAATCCATACGTACTTAATTCCAAAAAGACATCGTTAAAAAAATAAAAAGTTGAGCGATGTCAACATATTGATTTTGGGATACTAAAAATGTCAAAATGTACGACGTTGGAAAGTGAACATTTTATGCTATCAAATTTGTATTTCTTAATCAAATCTGTAATAATTTATCAAATCTGTAATAATTTATCAAATCTGTAATAATTTATCAAATCTGTAATAATTTATCAAATGTGTAATTATTATCAAATTTTTAATTTATCAAAACAAACATAACGTGAACTTACAGCGACACCTGTAAATTGCAAACGTTTGCTACTCAGTTTCCGCAATTACCATCGTGCGTACACATGCACAGTTGTACGCATGCGCTGTATCCGTTTTGAAAATAAAATATTTTTAAACTGTTGAATTTTTGTCCCCCCCCTTCAAAATATGAATATTTAAGAATAACTTTAACCTGTATTCGTTTCCATTGCAAATAAATAAATACAATTATCTATAAACAACCTGATCCCCCCCTCAATTTTTTTTTATCTATATTTACACAGAACATGCTTTGCTTCTCATCAATCACTTAAATATTATTACAAAAAAATATGAAAAGACAAAAATGACGTTAGATTCAATTTAAAGAAAAAACAAAAATCGCTGAATAACTTAATAGTATGTCGATCAGAACAAAAACAAGCCAACGGTTAAGCAAATCTAAAGAAATAAAAGCCGGTATTTTTTTTTTTCTGTTTCTGCATGAACGAATTCAGAAGATAAAAAGTGAATAAAATCGGAAGGCCGTTTTTGCAACAAACACGATGACGTCATGAACAACGTGCGTTTGTTGTGGTTATCGGAAACAACAACACAATACTTGCACAGGCTGCCACATTTCCAAGCACATGCAGTATTAGTAGTAGTGACATAGATAAGTGACACACACACATACAAGTACACACACACACACACATACAAGTACACACACACACACACATACAAGTACACACACACACATACAAGTACACACACACACATAAGTGACACACACACACACACACACACACACACTGTGCTGTGCGTATTCGTGTTTGTTTGCGGTTTTTCACACAAGTGTAAATACTTGTATTTAAAATCCAGATACACACACACACACACACATATATTGTACAAATTCCTACTCAAACAGCAAAATAAAAAAAAATGACTTTTCCATCAAAAGTGCGGAAGTGCGTGTTGGAAAAAAAAAAATGAAGAAACGCACACACGCACACACACAGTTCGACTTCAAACCAAAACTGCGTATCTACAAGTGCGGACCGAACACACAGACACAAACTTGAAACTCGTCCAAATTGTCAACAAAGTTTCTTAGTCGATTTTGTCTTTCAGTTTTGGCTTTTCAATAAAACTGGAAATTATCAAATTATTGCGACTAAAAACATTTACTGCTTCGCACGAGGAAAATATTTCAGAAGTTTTGTTTTTTCAGTCTAAACCTATATAAGAATCTATTAAACCTATTGATTATCTACGTACGTTCCCGCGAGGAGAAACTTAAACACAACGTTCGTTTTCTTTGTGTGCGGGCGGGGAAGGGGCATCAAAAACGACTCTGAATAGATGATAAAAAAAAAAAAAATAGAGATTGTTTCAGTCGAAAACTACTTTTGTTATATTAGAACCATTCGTCTATAGAAAACAATACCACAAGGATACTTCCTATATGACCACAAACATTACCGTTTTCAAGTCCAATATAAACAAATTCAGAAATTATTGAGCTGCTGTCCTTAAATAAAATTCTACCCAATTATAATTTAAGATTACTGTCATTCAAAAATGTCTTAAGGAAATTTGTTATAATTTTATAATTGGTTTGATTTATAATTTGGTAACCAAAACGTTAATATAATTATTAGCGTATTTGCTTGGTTATCAAACTAAATTGTTATTTTTAAACAAATAGCTAATTTTAATGTTGTATTGCTGGAAGTCATCTAACGGTTTAAAAACTGGGTTTGTATTACTGTACACATAGATTCGAAAAAGTTGTCAAAAAAACAAATATATAACAAATGTTATCAAAGGCAAGATAAGTTACTTTTCTACCAAACTGGATATATTTTCGTGTTTTTATTCAATGTAACATGTTTATTCAGTTCGAAAAGCATACAGTGTTTACCGATGTATTGGAAAACTCAAAATGGCGCTCGACTCTCTCTTTAACACGGTAAGTTCAGGAAAAGGTGTTATAAATAATAAACTAGACAAAATACTGTTAGAAATTCGCTCAATATATGTTACCGTGACATGTGATATATATATTCGGCGTTTTTTTTTAAATAGTATTTTGTCTAGTTTATTATTTATAACACCTTTTCCCAAACTTACCATGTTAAAGAGAGTCGAGCGCCATTTTGAGTTTTCCAATACATCGGTAAACACTGCATGTTTTTCGAGCTGAATAAACATGTTACATTGAATAAAAACACAAAAAATGTATCAAGTTTGGTAGAAAAGTAACTTATCTTGCCTTTGATAACATTTATTTGTTATATATTTGTTTTTTGACAACTTTTTCGAATCTGTGTACAGTAATACAAACCCTAAAAACTTAATTATAATCACTAAAACTATGTATTTGTGTTTTTATTTTTAAAAAAATCAGTTATTTTCCTGTAAACTGTTTTTGTATTCAAACTTTACAAATATTTAAATATAATCGACTATATATATAAACGATAAAAGGTTCATTTACTTTTCATCAATGTTTTTTTTTTTTTTTAGTTTGTTAAAACGTTTCATACTCTTGCTAGAGTAATAAAAACAATTTCTAACAGTGTAAAGTTAATAGATAATGGAAAAAAGAAAAGGGGGGGGAATGAAAAGAACAAAAAAAGACTATAATTGTAAAACTAAGGGGGGGGGGCGAGTGATAAAGAAAGACAGCGAAATAAATAACTAGATGGGTTTTTAAAATAGACTACACAGCTCCGCCTCTTCCCGTATGACGTCACGGGTCTACTGTGTATATAAACAGCGTCGCTTTCGAGAGATTCACTTATATCTCTCACCAGCGAAGCGCGTTGTTGAATCGGATATTAATAAGAACGCTGATACGACACATTTATATCAGTTGATATTGGGCTGTGTGTAATTTGTATCAATCTTTAAAAAAAAAAAAACGCTTTTTATTCCTGGATCTCATTTTATACAAACTTTTTGTATACTTTTTTTAAAAAAGGAGACTTCATTGGAAGTATCCTTCACGGTTTTTCTTACATTGCCATCAAATTTGAAAGTTTACTTCTTTTTTTTTTTAATCCGTTTACTCCTTACTCGTTGGTGTTGGTACACCGTCAAAACATTCAAAGAAAGTTGTACTTGGAATGGCTGATTATTTTGCAATTATAGAAGACCAGATAGTTCCTACAGCCGCTAATTTAAACATTGCGGGCAACTGGAATTCGGACGGAAACGTAAGTGAATTTTTGGTATTTATTGGAAACTTCGATTAATCAAATTGCCGTTTTGTGTGGAGGTTTTTTGCGCACTTTGTAGTTCGATATTTGACTTCTTTAAAAAAAAAAAAAAAAAAAAAAAAAGCGCATTTTTTTTCCCGTGTACATTTTTTTTTTTTTTTTTATGTATCTTTTTCTTTATATGTTATTTTCTTCGTCTGTTTATATTTGTTTCTACGTGTAAATACTTCCATCTTTCTGTCCATAAATTCTTTTTTTTTTTTTTTTCTTACACACGTGAAAAAAGGTAGAAAGCATGGCTATATTTCGTTTAACTTAAATATTTTTAATTTGCAATGAAGTCTTAAGTATTTTATACGATACGGACCATCATAGCTACTTTCAATTTTATTATTTTCAAATTTCCAGTCAGTGTAACTTCGGATCTATCTTTTCGATCCCGGGAAGTTGGACGGAATTTTGAATCCATGATATGAACACCAATCCAAATTCTTCTTCATCCTCATCTAAAATCTATCTTAACATTTTCGCTTCTTATACTTCTTGAACTTCTTGTACTTGTACTTCTTGCGCTAATTCTCATTCATATTGCTTAAAATGTTCAAACTTCATAAACATTCAATCAACACAAGCTATTTTTCCCACTAAGCAGATTACTGATAATCAATAATATTTTAACATTATTTTTAACGTCATGTACTCGTTTGATTATTTGTCTAATAAAATAAATAAAAATAGATTTTACTCCAAATAACCGGCCGCTCATAGAAGTAGTAGTACAATACAGTCACTACGCACAAATCCCTCATGAGTCCGTAGTCATACTACTACTACTCCTACAACACATTCACAAGGTGCGTGAAATCCAGTGAATGGAAAGCCTCTTTAATTTAATGCATTCTTTATAATTATTTAAGTTAAATTAAGGCATCTGAACTTTTTACCTTAAACTTTTACTAATTTAAACATTCATAATGGCCAGTGGACTGGATTTTATTTTCTGGATTTCCTTATATTTAAAAAAAAAAAAGAAAAAAAAGAATCTTTTTTTCTTTTTGTTTGAGTGTTTGAATGATTGGGAAAGCGGGACCACGCAGGTTCGACTCATGTCACTTTGACATGACGCTTTTATATCAATTAATTGGCAAGATTCGCGCATCAAGTTTTACTATAAATTTTCTAAAACGAAAATTTTTCGATAATTAATTTTCCGAATTGTGTGTGCGTGTTTTCTTTTCTTTCTTTTTTTTTCTTTGCTTTAAACAAGTTAGCGGATCTTTAATTTAAATATGCATTTTGTATTTTTTTTTTTTTTTTTTTTTTTTTTTTTTTGCGATAATGTTGACTGGTTCTCTTTACCCGCCTGCCACTAAAAATAGTTCGTCTCAAAGTTGTGTTTGGAAGCGAAAGTTGGTTTGATTTCGTTACAAAACTATAAAATCAGTTTGTGGCCCTATAAACTGTTCTTAGGTGTCTCTAAAGTTGGTCCGAATGATCACACCCACGGTAAAAAAACCAGTCGAAATTACCCTTTTCCCCCCTCCAAGTCTTTATTAAAAGTTGTTGTTTTGTTTTGTTTTTTTTATTCTATTATCCGAATATTTTTTTAAATGTGTTTGAAAATAATAAAAATCTCGTACCTGTGGATTTTGTAATATTACGACGGGTACGATTTAACTATATATTTATCAGTGTCCGGTTTGAAATTCGTGGAAAAAAACAACCATCTCTCACCCTTACCGACTTCGTTGTATCGGCATTTTTTTTTTTTTTTTTTTTTAATGTTTAATCATGAGCTAAGAATATAAAAGTCGTTACCGTTTGAAAACTTTGGTTTCATGATCGGAAAAAAAATATAAACGTATTTAAAAAAATTTTTTTTTTAAAATGAAAATCATGACCTTTTAATGCGAAATTGTAACCATGTCGATTGAAATTGTTGCGTTAACTTTTCTCTTCTTTCCGTATTTTGAGAAAAAAAACATGATTGATTAAATAGGTATGTTATTGGAATTACTAAAGTTGTAAAGATGAAGGTACCCCGCCCTATCCTTTGGAGAGGTAAAAAAGGGAAAATTCCCCCACACACTCGGAGGAGGGGGTCTAACGATAATATTAGGAAAGAAAAGGAGGCAAAATCGAGCCGAAAAGAACAAAAAAAAAAAAATGAACGTGTGAGGTACCATGTGTAAAAAGGAAATTCTTTCACAAAAAGTGAAATCGCCGTGCGCTGATTGGCTGAGAAATTGCTGACGTCACTCACTATTTGTACATGACGTAAAGTTCTATTTTTAGCTTTGATTGAAAGAAAACTCAGCGAAGCGTGTTTCGAGTACGACAAGGGAGACACAAACGAAATAAAAGCCACGTGGACACTTGCTGTTTTCTCTTTCTTTCGTTTTTCTCTTTCTTTCGTTTTTCTCTTTCTTTCGTTTTTCTCTTTCTTTCGTTTTTCTCTTTCTTTCGTTTTTTTCTTTCTTTCGTTTTTTTCTTTCTTTCGTTTTTCTTAAAGAAAACCGTGTTTGTGATTTCTTTTTCTCTCCCCGGCTAATCGGCTCGTATTTTTAACGGGCAATTTGCGTATCAAACAAACTATTCCTTAGATTCATTATTTTCGTATTAGATAAATGACTTTATCTTATTTTTATAACATGCTAATATTTATTTTTTTTTTTTTTAACTCTGCAGATAGATAATTGCTAAGATGTGATTTCACTTGAATATCTTGTTTTATTTTATTAATTTAAACTTTTGTTGATACGGCTGACTTCGGACAGAATTATTATTATTTATTTATTTTTTTTACAAAAGGTTCAATTACATATCAAGGCCCGAAAACAACTCGAGGATAAGGGTTAACGTGTTGTGGTTATTGGAACTTGCGTGACGGTCTAGAATATATTTAGCCTTTATTTATTTACTTATTTCAAAATGACTTCAAATTGTCTTTTGCGTTCAGATTTGTTTATTTTAGAAAAATATATGTAAAGGAAATAAACCTTCTTTTCATTAGGTCGATCGGGTATCACTTATTTGTTGCCGGTGTAGTACACCGGCGGTGTACCCCCTTTTTTAATATTGTCTTGCTCTAAACAGTAATTGACAGTGAACTATTTTATTTTTTTAATTAAAAACTACCAGTACTTGTGTAGTTTAGTTTACAGTCTGTGTTATTATTGATTTTTATTAGATTGTTAGGTGAAAGTACAGAATAGTTGAAAAGAACACCCTCCTGATGTTAAGAATGGCTTTCTAAATGTTATTTCAACACAGTCCGCAAAGATCAAAGTGTAGTATGTTTTTCAGATTGCTACACTTCAATTTCTTGCTCTCTGTCAGTGGAGGAGAAATCCTTCACGACTGAGACTATTTTTAATTTTTGTTCCTTTTCTCTACATTAAAAAACGACCCTGGTGTCTAACTCTGTCCCGTGGGGTGGCATTGTAAACAGGAACTTCTTTCACCCTGGATATTATCGATTTTAGTCATGTTTTCTAGAATAGTGAACCTGAAACAAACTGTCGACTTTTGTTGTTTTTCCTTGGTTATAATCGACAATCTTCTGATTCATTTCGAATATATCACGATCTTCATCTTGGCGATCATATATCATAAGATGAAAAAAAAAACATGGTAGCTTTCGATATTTGAAAATTATTTTGAAGACCGGTAAAGTTTTGCGACAATACTTGTGATCTCTCGTCGTCTGACAAGTGCGCTGTTTATTTAACGGTTAAGTTTGATGTTTTAAATATTGCCAGTTCGTCCAAACTTCTTTTCTAAATCATTCAATTGACATTTTTTGTTTGTTTGTTTTGGTTGTAAATAATCCTTTTGTGGCAAATGTTTTGAAACTTTTAGTAATAAATAGTTCTTTTAATTTTTATCTATTTTTTTTAAATTTATTTATTTTATTTATTTATTTTTTAATTTATTCTTTCATACCGTCTACTGTTACGTAATGAAAGAATTTTAGCTGGATTTATTTGTGGTTCAGAACCTGTTTATTTGCCTCCCCACGAGGACAAACTAGACACAAGGTCGTTTTTTGGGGTTTTTTATGGGGGCGTCGGGGGTGATAACTGGTACAAATTACCAAAATTATCACCTTTGTCAGTTCATATAAATTTCTTTTGAAAATTTAATTTGAAAATAAATCTGAAGTCGTCGTTTATTTGTTCCGAAATTTAAACTGGAAATAGTATTGAGGATTTGATTTTTTTTTTTTTTTTTTTTTTTTCTAATTTGATAAAAATTAGCATAAAAAAATTAATGGGAATAATGATAAACCTCATAAATCTGAAATATTTTAATTTTCGAATATATTAAAGTAATCCATAGTTATCATATTCCATTTAAGCTAGATTTCCCGATTTTCAATTTTCTCTTAAGACCCTTTAAACCTAATTTTTTTTCATTTTCTAGATGTAAGAGATATTGATCAACATTGGAATAAGAATTCTAGACACAAGGTTTAGTGGTATTATGTATAGATTTTAATTTTCGTAAGGAGAAAGAAACAACAAAACTGGTTTGTTTGGATAATGTTGCTTGTTCTGGGACGGGTATTCATCTAGCACACATTATATATAATATATATATATCATATATAATATGTATATAATATATATATTATATATAATATGTATAATATATATATATATATATATATATATATATATATATATATATATATATATATATATATATATAGGTTGTTTGTAATAGTTTCAACTTTGTTCTGCTTTTTGTTTTTTCAATTTCTAAAATGGTCTTCCTTTTTTTTTTTTTTCAGACTGACACAGATTTAGACCAATATCTCCTATCACCAGCGCCAACTTCACCTGCCCTTCTACGCAAACGACAGAGGCGAGATAGCGCTTCAGTGGTCGGTGAATTTTTCAATGATGATGGTGGGTTGAAACCTTCAATGTTAAACAACACCAACAACCTACGCATTGGTCTGTTGGCCAACAATAACATGTATACAAACATTTTGACTCCGATGTCAGACATGCCCCGTTCCCGGATCTCATCTACCATTGGTGCAATGGCACCCACGACCCACATAGTCCAACAGAATGGCCAACAGCAGTCACAAATCAGCTTTTGCGTGTCCGACGATGGCCAAAGGGGCCTGGACTGGAACGACTTCTCTGCCAACATAAAGGTTGAGCCCGAGGACTTTGACGTTGATTCTATGATCTGTGATCCTTATACTCTCCCACCGGAGACGAATGATATGGACTTATCTAGCGAGAGACCCAAGTCAGTGTGGGAAGAGATTCGTGCTGGTATGCACTTACTCTCGTCTCCTGAAGGTATAAAGGATGAAATGACGACTCGTATCAAGAGTGAACCACAGGATAATGACTGGTCCAAACCAGCCTGCCAATTTAACTCTCTTATCCCGCCTTGCAAGTACGAGCAAAACCGTCTCCCCTGCATTGTGGAGGCAAAGCCCATCCTCAGTGATCCCCTTACCCATCGGACTAAAGGGCCTATGGGTATTCTACAACAGATGCCCTTATCTTATACCCAAACACTATCAAATTTTTCATCTACCTCTCTTTCCTCTTCCAATTCCTCTCTGTCTTCATCATCATCTCTGTCATCATCCTCATCTTCATCCTCACTTGGTCCCATCTTCCCTACCCCTCCCAACTCACAGCCTGCTAGTCCCCAGGAAACTCCACTTCGCCGTACACCTCCACCGCCATACCCGGGTAACGGCAAGCATTACATGAAGTCTAACACGACTGTTCTGTCGGTGCCTCCCATTAACACAATCTCCAAGAAAGTACCTGTCACGCACCCAGGATGCTCTACGATCAAATACAACCGGAAGAACAACCCTGAACTCGAAAAACGACGAGTTCACTTTTGCACCTTCCCAAGTAAGTACCTTTTCTCGTGTTTTAAAAGTTAGAATTTCTAATTCATCTTTGGTTTAGTTATAAGCATAACATCTGTGACAAAGATTCGTTTGTTTTTTTGTTCATTTTTAAATTTTTAAATACCTTATTCAAACCCCAGTCATTAATACATGTTGTCACCTCAGAAAGGCAGGTTGACACTTGGTCACTTGAAATATAATATACCACTATAATATATACTATGATAATACTAGTATATATGTTGATATATTCTATAGTATAAACTATATATTCTATGGTATATAATATGATATATACTATAATAAATGCACCTCATTTTGGGAATTTCAATGCTACCTCTAACAATAGCAAAAATAGGGGGGGTAGTTATTAGATTAGTTAAAAAATAATGCATTTTGACGTCCAACCATATATAAAAACGACCTTACTTTTGTACCAACCTAATATTTAATAACATCTATTTATAGCCATAATAAATCTGACTTAGTTTAACACTTTATTGCACTTTTCTTAAACATCCAATGCTCAAAAGTGTATTATTAAAAAGCAGTTTCAACTTTTTGCATGATGGATAGAATTTTAATAAATTTTATAATGATTGGATTATTCGTGAAACTGCAGCAAAATACTGAAGCTACATTTAAATAGTACTTATCAGAGCAAAAGTTTTCGTCTAATTTTTACAATTATTTCAAAAAAACAGGGTTTAATCAGTGATCTCTGAATATTATAGATTTTTATTTATTTTGTATTTTATTTAATTTTTTTTTTTTTTTTAATGCATGTACAAATCGCATGAGAAAAATTCTCATAAACCTTAAATTATTTGTGCCAGGAGAGCACATTTAAATTTATTAGAGATTAACAGGTCACTTTGTGTGTTGATTAAACAAACCATTGGCATGCTCTGGAAATGCTAAATCCATTTTTTACATGGTACTTCTTGCAATATTAATGAAAATAAATAAAAAGATTATATAACTTATAAATTTCAATTTTTTTACGTTGGTAATAGGGTTTACAAAAAATAGATATGAATTTCAGTAGTGTGTATATTAGGTTCACAACAGTTTTGTTTTTACTTGAGTTGAAATATATTAAAGTCCCCAATCTTTCTCAAACTTATGAGCCCTTTATGTATTTTAATAATATAATAATTCATAATAATTAATAATAATAATGGTTAATATTGTGTGATTATGGTTATATTCTATCATCTAGTACAGATATTTGTCAGTATTTTTCAACTTTCTGAAATGTGAACACAGAACGAATAAAAACAAGCGAATGACAACAAAAAAATAATTAAATTTTTGTCTCAACAATTATGATATAATTTCTTGTGAAATGAAGAAAGCCTTTTGCATGAAATAATTTTATATTTACGAAATCTTTCAATATTTATAAAGGCAGATAGCAAAGAAAAAAAACACTTATACATATCCTTGTTTCAAGGGAGATAATTCAATCTAAACACTTTAAAGTGAAACAAATTTTGTCTATTTTCATTTTGTACTTTCTTCTAATTCAGATTTAAAAAAAAAAAAAAAATTATTTTTGTAAGAAATAATTATATTAGGGATAGACATGCTTTTAATACAAAATGAATGAAAATTCATCTTTTATTTATAATTTTCTTTTTTTTTTTTTCTCTTTTAGATTGCCGCAAAGCATACACAAAAAGTTCCCACTTAAAGGCCCATCAACGAATCCACACTGGTACGTAATGAGACTTGTTTAATGTCATTTTTCTTATAGACTTCTATTTATTTATCAATAATTATTAATTTTACTTTGGAGAGTAGACTAATCAGAAAATGTGAAGTCAAAATTTTAAAACTTGTAAATACAAGGTGTATAAAAAAATGTGCTCACACTTGGAATAATAAAACCGTTATTTCTGAGCAGTGAAATGGAATCGATTCAAATACTGAAGTTAAAAGTGATTGAATAAAATGTTTAAACTGACCATTATTGTCCAGACAATGTTAACATTTTTTTTAGACCTTGTATAAACAAATTCTACATCTAAAATATGGTAGTCTTCAACTTCTTTAGCTATCAAAACAAGAAAAATGATTTTCTTTTTAAAGTTTATTAACTTTAGGCATTTATCTCCTTACCTTTTATTTTCTTATGTAGACTAAAAACAAAACTGGCATATGATCTGCGATATTCATTTTTGGCTAGGAGCAATGTGTAGTATCTGTTCTGATGCTATACTTCATCTTTTCTGTCCTTGGTCAGTGAGGAAGAAATCCTTTTAGGCTGAGGCAATTTTAATTTTTGTTCCTATCCAGAGTGCCCCTTTTCAGGGAGCTGCATATTCCCCACATTAAAAACTTACCTTGTTTTAACTCTGTCCTCGTGAGGAGGCAAGTAAATAAGAACACTATGATTTCATTACTAAATTTTGAGATGTCACAAAAGGGGAGACAACTGCATTTATTTTGCCCTTAACTCGTGAGATCCCACATTGTCCAGTTTTCTTACTGGCTGCTGATCTCAACCAATCGCTGAGATTCACTTCACTTTAATTCAAATATAAATAATATCTATGAAACAGTTTTTTTTTTTTCTATATGTATATTTTTTTTTTTTTTTTTTTTTCATTTTACATTAATCTTTTTATTTACCAATTTTTTCTTTCTCTTCTTCAGGTGAAAAGCCTTACCTGTGCCACTTCAGCAATTGTCATTGGTGTTTTGCTCGATCCGACGAGTTGACTCGACACGTCCGTAAGCATACTGGTGCCAAGCCATTTAAGTGCAAAGTCTGTGAGCGCTGCTTTGCCCGCTCCGATCATCTTGCTCTTCACATGAAGCGCCACGAGCCAAGAAATAAATGAATCGCCGGTGTTTGTTGGACATCCGTCACGCATTCGCTGGCGGCTTCTGTTGAACAAAGCGCTGGTGCTGGATGCGGTGTAGTCGACAGCCGAGTCAACGGTGGACCCCGTATTGGTTCCTGCCGTCAGAATGACTTGTTACTGCTGCGACTACTACTTCGCCACACCAAGTGCCTTTGTTACTGCGACTGCAACGACGACGATTACTTAATGAGTTGCAGTCTTGTCTGCATTGCGTTGCATCACTATAAAGTGTGCACGTCCGAGCGGTACAGTTTATTTGTACCACGGCAATTGCAGGGCAGAGCCGCGAGACCTGGGTGCAAAATCGGAACAAAGACTCAAGAACCACAAAATAAAACGTTCTGTAAAGCCATCAATGGACATTTCTATAATTTCTTTTCCCTTCGAATTGTATGCCGTTTTGAAATATCTGTATTGCTTCTCCTCCTACTACTATGTATCATTACATTTCTCACCCTCTTCCGTTTCTCTGCGCCAACCTATGTTTTTTTGCTTCTTACGTCTGCTCAGGTTTCCATTATGATAGGGATAGGAAAGAGCCGGGCCAAGTCTACGTCTCTTCCTCAGTAATTTTTTCCTTTCTTTTCTTCATCATGACAAAGGTGTTTTTATATATATCTCACCTACAAAATTTTTTATTTTTTATATTTTCAAATTTTTCTATTTTTATTTTGAAATTTGAAATATTTTATTCTTATAAAAAAAAAAAAAGAACTGCTGACATAAGATGTTTTAAAAAAAAAAAAAAAATTAAAATAATTAAAAAAAATAATTGGAGCACATGCCACGTGATTTTTCTACCTCTGGCTAGTTCCTTTGAGTGCTCAATAAATATGATTTTTTGCTAAACCTTTTACGATTAACTAACATGCGGAATCATCTCTCTCTCTCTTGATTAATTTGTTCAATTAAAATCTATTTCAAGCCAACTAATTTCTGTATCCGATATTACTGATCAATATTAAAAATATCAATGTAGAATTCATGCTTTTTTTAATTACGTACTAAAGATGAAAAAATTTAGTTCCTTCTAAACAAAATATTGAATATAAAAATAAATTAGAAAAATATTTTTGTTTACAAGTTAAATTGTCTTTTTTTTATGGTTTTTTTTTGTGTTTTTGTGTTTTTTTTTTTTTTTGCCTTGTTCTTTTTAGAAACTAAAAATAAACACAATGGTCTCCAAAATATGGCAGCTTCTTAGGGTTTTCAATTCAAGCAATTCTGTTCCAATTCAAATTTTTTTTTAAGCAATAGAAGGAATAATATTCCTTAGTTCTGATTTTACCAATATTAACATGAGTAAATTTGCAGCTGTGAACCATTGTTCCAATCAAAATTACGTATCTTATTGGAAATTTACTTTTCTTATTGACGTGTGGCAAACTTGACAGTTATTAAATGCCTTTGAACCCTCAAAATCCGAAGAGAAAAAAAAAACAGTTTCTGACAATGTTAACAGAAATGGAAAATCTTTTCTTTTTGAAAGAAACAGAAAAATATATTTTGGGTCAAAGAAAAATAACTGCTGAAAAGTTGTTTTTTTTTTATTAAAACTAAAATTTCAAAAACATTTTTCCAGTTTTCAACCCTTGAACATTTTTTTAATTTTATAGATTGATTTTTTTTTATCGCAGACAAGGTTGGCTAAGGGGAACTATGAAAGGGTGCACAATTTCTTTTTTTTTCTTTTTTTTTCTTCGTTTTTTTAACAAAGACAATTACTATTTTTTTAATAGTTTTTGTTATTTTTTTTATTTTAAAAACTAATTGCAATACATTCGAATCAATTCGGTTTTTTTCTGTTAAAACTTTTTTGTGGGATGAATGAATAAATAAGAACTTTTTAACAAGTTTTGGTAAAACCCAGGATATTTCAAGAAGCTTCTATGTAAGCTTTAAATATTTTTTTTCTTTGTCCTATTTTTTTTCGAGACTAGTCTTCATACCTTTTTCTTTTCTTTTTTTTTTATTAATAAAAACAAACATTAAAAATGTTCTTTTTTTTTGTTTTTTGTTTTTTTTTTTGTCATTTATTTTTTCAAACATACTAAAAGACGCATGGATTCATTTGGATCCTCGGTTTCAACATTTTTTTTTTTCATCATGTAAATCATAAATTAATTTTTTTACCAAATTTTGATATTAATGACACACAGAATCATTTTATAATTATGCAAAACTTTATCAATTTCAAAATATTTTAATTAAAAAAAAAATCATAATTACGACTTAACACTATTTTAAGGAACACCTAAATCTAGCTAAAAACATTTTCATATAAAAATTGAATTAATACAAAACTGACATTCTTTGATAATATCATTTATTTTTTTTAGAAAAATAAATCTTCTCTCGGTGATTATTTCTACTAAATTTTTAAATGATGTATAATTTTATCAGTTTCAAAATATTTATATTAATAATCCATTTTAGTATAATCATAACTCTACACTATTTTAAGAAATGGCCAAATCTAATTTAAAAGATTTTTATAAATTGAATCAATAGAAATTTTATATTTTCTTGATAATATTGGAATTTTATTTTAGAAAAATAAATTCTTGTCCTAAAGTAATTATTTCAATATAACTTTTTAAATACATTACATCCATCCATTTAAAAAAAAAAAAACACTTAAGATCTGTGTTCATTTGAGACTGTCATTCCGACAAAGATGGTATTTCAAAAAGAATTTCTAAGGAACTTTGAATACATCTACAATACAATAAATATTTACGCCGTATTGAGGGTCCCACACCTTTTTACCAACTTAAGAATCCTCGTCTTTTATCAATTTCTCGATCGAATATTACATTCTTCATTCATGTTATGGTATATTGTCAAATCCACATGAAAAACAACCAGCATTTACTTACAGAAATTTCATCTCCTTCCACTTTTATTTATTTTTATTTTTTTTTATAAGTTCAATGTAGTGGCAGGGGGGGGGACACTCTTTGAATAATTAGTTTGGCCTGTAACATTCATAGTTTTGGCCTCATTGTACAAATTTACTCCTCTGCCAGCTCCTGGAGGCTGCTCTCCTTTGATTGCATCAAGTCTGACTCCCCACTCTTTGATGTACCAGAGATTTTTCTATTTTTCAACTCGATATGATTTGCACTGATTTTTTGCATCAAATGTGTTCTCGTGAGAAGGAGAATAAAAAACCAATTATTTAATTTTCAGAAAACCATGACTTATAAAGTTTTTTTCATTTCAATCTTTTTATTTATTTATTTTTTTTTTTCTAAAAAAATTTTTTTTTTTTTTTTTTTTTTTTTTTTAATTCAAAATAATTTCCTTATTTGGTTAAATTAAAAACTACAAATTTAAAAATAGTTTCCAGCATTTTTTTTTTCTTATAAAAAAAAAAAAAAAAAAAAAAAAAATTTAAAATCCTTTCACAATGACTTCTCCACTTTTTTTTTTTTTTATTTAAGACTTGTTTTAATTTCATCATGCTATAATGTACTTTCTTTTTTTTTTTTTTTTTACTCCAGTATAGCATTTTTATTTCATTACATATGTCACTTGGTTTATTTTCTATTTTTACTCCTCACTTTTGCATTCATAGTACAATGCCAAGTACATAAAGGTTTCCTCGGTATATGCCTTGCTAGCATTTGAGGACAGACATTTATAGTTTGCTTTCCACCATGAAACACTTTTCATGCAGACTCTACATCTATGGTGCAATTGGAGAGATGTATTGTGTTTTCATGTACCAGCCTCCAAGATTTCTTTTTCTGATACTTTTTCTCTCATTTTGATCATGTTTTTCTCTTTCACCAACCTTTAAAAACAATCGTGGGTACCAAATATGCCATCCCATTTTTCTGGTTGTTGTTGTCAGTTAAGTTATAAATTAATGCCAATTTACATCGCCCCTCCCCCTTCTCCACCCCTTACACTGCACCAAATGTTTCTTTTTTTTTATTATTTTTTTAATTTCTTTTTTTTTTTTTTTTTTTTTTTGTTAATTTAAAAAAAAAAAACACAAAAATATATCTCTGATGGAGCTGATATGTACAAAAGAATTTTTAAAAATTGTTCTGTTTTTAATGTTTTTTATTTGTTTAAAAAAAAAATGAAAACTTTTTAGGTGCTAAAAAACTAAAAAAAAAAAAAAACAATTTTTACTTGTAAATAAAAACAGAAAGAAAACTTTCTATTTATAAAAACAATTTGTCTTGTTTTTATTTTTGCTTATTCTGTATTTTATATTTCTCTTTTTCTTTCTTTTTTTTTTTTTCACTTTCAACTGTGAAGCCGTCCATATTTTGGTTGAATGTTATCACTAGGACTGTGAGAACAGCATATTCTTTTCTTTGTTTTGACTCTTGACTATATATCCGTTAATATCTTATGTTTTTATATAGACGAATGTGGTTCACGGTTGATTGACTGTCTTACTGTGTCGCATATATACCCGAGAGTCAAAAGAATGAAAACAATATTCTGTTGTCACAGCCCTAGTTATCATGAAATAGATGTATAATTTTCTGCTCATACGACATGCCTTCTGGAAGTTTCCAGACTTTCTTCATATGGCCACTTTTATTGATAGTATGCACATGAAATTCTAGTCCACTTCAAAGTAATCTCCCCTGGCTGCAATGCACTTGCACCTTTTTAACAACTTGTGTGAGCATGTCAATGACCCTTGTCACAGCCCCTTTCATCTCCTCAGTTTTCTCATGACAGCCTTTAAAGTTTTTGTTGAGTTTTGGGAATAACCAAAAGTCACAGGGAGCACGGTTTAGAGGATAGGGAGGGCAAGGAACTGCCTTGATGCCCATTAAATAGTCTGTGACCAGGATGGAGAATCTTTGGTACAAACTTCATGCAAATCTTCAGTTCTTTATTAATAATTGTGTTCAGTTCCCACACTGACATCAAACTATGTACTTAATGTCTATTAACACATGACTGTCCTTATCCATGAAATTTGGCCAATCAACTCTGGTATTCTGACTTCCTTACTCCTCCCACACCTCATCATCCCTCACAGACTCCCTGCCTTCCTTGAATCTCTTATGCCAAAGCAAGTCAAGCAAAATGGTCCCAAAGCAGCCTGAAGCATTCCATACGTTTCTGTGACATTTTTTTTTTCTAAGTTTGAAACAGAATTTTATTGCATGTCGTTTTTCTAAAGTGTCATCAAATCCAGATTGCATATTTGAAATTCACCATCTGTGACCATCAGGCTTTAGTAGGGTGTATTCCAATTCCTGCTGTAGCTGTTCATTTTAACCTGAAATCATAAAAATTGGTCAGTCATCTCATAAGATATATAGCAATAACATACAAAATTTTCAAGCATCTATGACAATTTAAAATGCTTGTACAAAAAGTCTGGAAACTTATCGAAGGCACCTCATATTTTTACATTTGCATCGTACATGTCAATATTTAAAATGGATGTTCAACCAAATCTATATTATGACTTCAGTAAGTTTTAAGAGATCAAGGGGCTCCCGCCTGAAACTAAAACTTGATTCTGTTATGATTTAAATTTATATCTGAGGGCTCTTTTAATAGATGCTGTTCCCTTTATGGCTCCCATTCTTATTTTGTTACAGCTTCGTCTTCTAAGTATTTCTGAAGATTCTTTATTAAACCAGTTGCTCCTATCACAACCAGTATATTGTTTATTTATTTCAGAAACCATGTCGTTTTTAGATTATTTTTTTTGGTCCTGATATTTTATCTTTTCCCGTTCAGCTCTAT
The DNA here is from genome assembly GCF_053919585.1 of Euprymna scolopes. Lineage (NCBI taxonomy): Eukaryota > Metazoa > Mollusca > Cephalopoda > Sepiida > Sepiolidae > Euprymna > Euprymna scolopes. The sequence goes on along the minus strand of NC_136484.1, from coordinate 22,314,785 downwards.
TAAAGCCAAAATCATTTGGGACTGCGACATCGATAATAAGCGCAGTTCTTTCGGGCTTGTTCCATATTACAATATCTGGTTTGATAGCTTTGTCTTTTATGTATCTGCCCGCCTGTATGACTTTGTCATAAAACACAGTCACATTTCCGTTTGATGTTATCCGTGGTGATTCATGGTGGGGAAGGGGGGGGGTTATGTCAAACTACACTGTCAATTGCTTCTATACAGATTTGAAATTTGATATATAAGGGATTTGGATCTGTTAAACAAATTCGATTTGGTTTTTAGCCGGTAAAAATAGCTGCTAAGAGGTTTTAAATTGGATCTTGAGCACTTTAAGTCAACTTGTGCTTGCCGTCAATGCATCCATAAATATACATTTAAGTTGGGTTATTTGTAAAGCTTTGCTATACATATCACCATAGCTCAGATGTTAGTTGAAAATGCTGTAAAGGTAAATGTTTTGGTTTCAATTCTAGCTGATAGCATTCAAGCCATATTTCTTGTAACTTGAAAATATTGTATATTGGGTACAATATAATAATCAATAGAAAATTGGCTTTATAATAATACAGAATCTGCATAAATGAAAATATATTTAAGCAAATTTTACGACTGGACAAAACCAGGTGACCTATATTTTAATGTGGCTCAGGATAATAATTTATCTCAGTTGTGTTCGCTCACAGAAATCTGACTTTTAAATAAGTAAATTGAATCCAGATCATTAGTAATAATTGTACTCGGCATTGAGAAAATGAATTTTGTTTTCACTTAAAGGTTATTTCCTTACCATGGCGGTATGATGCGACACAAAGGTCAGAATGTGTGATTTGAAAGGCCAGCACCCTAGAGGGAGAATACATTTGCTTGCAAAAAAAATACCTGGGCAGCTCCGTGATAGGGCCACCTAAGGCAATTAGTAATAAATAAACTCCTCCTCAAAGGAATAAAGGCAAAGCCTGTGATTGGTGGACCTCCTAGAACTACAGAGTTTATAAGGGCTGGGGGAAGCCATCTCGACAATAGCCAAGGCTGTTGATTTTTGTGCCAAAGGAAAAAATCCTCCAGCTGAAAGTGTAATTTACTCTCTCAAGTAGATTTGTATATTTAGACAGACTAGCGAAGGCGTTCAGCCTTGCTGAATTATAAAATATGCTTAAATATATTTTATGCCGATTTTGTATTTATTATAAAGTCAATTCCTTATTGAATAATAATTCCTAATATATTCTGATTTCAAGTAAAAAAAAAATGACTTGGGTGCCATCAGCTAGAATCGAAACCTAAACATTTAACACTCCAGCTGCGTCTCCTACTGATATAGCTACCGAAAGATAGGTAAGAAAGATTTAATATGAAACAATTTGAAGAAATGAATTGAATTTCAGCAAAAATTTTCAGAAAAAAGTAAAAAATTTGTTGGCAAGTTGAAATGAACATTTTGCATTTCAACTTGCCAATATGTTTGTAGCGTTATTCATCCATCCAAACAAAAACTTTTACTCGTTATAAACCATCCTTGGTGAAAGATTACTATTTCCTGTTTATTCCAGTGTTATGTGATCAGTAGTTTAAGAATTTATCGATTTAATATTTACACACACACATCTACTGTTTTATTTGGTGCAAGTTTATAAATGGTCCACAAGTAATCTTTTTTACAATAAAAATATGAAAAAAATCTTTAATGTACGTACTTATCACTGCAAGAAAATGTCATATTCCAAAAATCACGTAAATCGATCAAGTAGTTTTTTTTTTTTTTTTTTTTAAGAAAATCAAATATCGGACGTTGAAAAAGCCAGACGCCGTCTTGTTTGAGAGATAACGCCACTAACAACCCCTGGCGGAAATATGGGTCAACAAGGGCAGTACATGCAGACCATCGAATATTTTATCAATGAAGTACTTTTCTTTTTTTTTTTTTTTTTTTTTTTTTTACAGTGAGTAAAACATCCAATTCTCGTTGAACCTTCGTATTATTTGAATTCTTCAGACTACTGTTCTCATCTTGGGTGTTATCTCCACAACGCTTCAGTTGATAGAACCTCTGTCCTTCTTCACGCACCCATGGCATAGTGGGTAGGATATTTGTTGAAATATAGTTGTAAAGTTACTTTTCTGGATGTTGAAGGTTCGATCCTCGGTGGGGGTGACACTAAAAAAAAATCATACGATTGCGAATTACTTAAGACTTCTACCCAGTCCGAGTATGTCGATTTAAATAAAAGGCCTAATTCGAAATTCTATGCAGATTCCCAAGTTTAACAAGATACACCTGAAGAAGGTCGGAAGTTACATCGACCGAAAAAATTCTGCAAATAACACTCAAGATGAGAAGAAACCAGTGTATACAAATAATCAATCATTATCTCAAAAATTCAGAAATCATCTGCGGTGGAGGAGGAGGGGTGATCCTTAAAGCAGGCAATCAATCGATTTGATTAAAAAAAAATGAGTGATTTTATTGATTTTGATGATAATGAAAGTGTTCGAGGATGAGACGTTTGTTATTTTTTATTCTCTTGAAATGTACAAAACAAAAAATTAGGCAAAAGGCCACTCAAAAATTGGGGATGTTTTTTTTTTTTTTTTGGTCATCTTTCGTCACTATAGCTTTGGGTAGTCTATATTAATTCGAACAAGAGTTCTCAGTCAGCATAATACCGCAAACACACCGGGGGGGGGGGGGGTACTCCTACTTAAGAGTCCCGAATCAAATCGTTTTATTTTTGATAAATAAATAATGAAGTGTGTGTGTGTATATATATATATATATGTATATATATATATATATATATATGTATATTTATTTATTTTTTTTTTTTTACACGGTGGTCACCACTTATCAAGGCCCGGAAGCCACTCAGGGATAAGGGTTATTGCAAGTACAGTACGTTAGTGTGGAGATTTGATGAAGTGTTTACTTAAGGGGGCGGTTCATTAGGAATTTGTTAACGTTGGACTTGAAGACATCCAAGTTGTAGTCAGGTGGGAAGCAGGCAGACGGAACAGAGTTCCATAGGTGTGCAGTTCTAAGAAAGAAGCTTTGTTCATGGAATCCACGTTTTGATTTAGGCACAGATAAAGAGTGGGGGAAATTTTTCACAGTCGATTCAGCTAAACAGGTGTTTTTAGTGAAAGATTGGCAAGGGGGGACCAGAGATTGGAGTTCAGACGAGCACCTGCCATGAAAATAACGATAAAACAAGGATAAGCTCGCAACGTCTCTTCTGTGGGAGAGAGGTTGCAGGGAAGAGAAAAGGGCATCCTCCCACTAAGCCACAAAGTCTATTTTGTACTCTGTCAAGGCAGGATAGGCTGTTTTTAGCAGCTCCTACCCAGACATGGCAGCAGTATTCCATCCTTGGACGTACTTGGCTTTTATATAGATAGAGAATTGCATCAGTAGTGAGATATCTTCTGGAGCGGTAGAAGGATCCCACCATCTTTCCAGCGACCTTGGCAACAGACTTGATGTACGTGTTCCATTTCAGATCAGGAGTAAAGGTCAAACCCAAAAGCTTGTCAAAACACTGGGCCTCTCCCAGACGAGAGCCATCCATCCCAATTGATACCAGATGGGGATCAGAGCATTGATGATGTAAGGATAGGAGTTTGGTTTTAGATGCATTAAAGGTAACCAGCCACGTCTTCCCCCACTGAACCACGCGCTCAAGATCAGAGGAGAGAGAATCAGAGAGAACTTTGTCATTTGCAGCCTTTGATGGGTTGCCGTAGATGGTCGTGTCATCAGCATAGATGTCAACGAATGATTTAAGTATGTGTTTAGGGAGGTCATTGATGTAGATCAGGAAGAGAGTTGGGCCCAGGATTGACCCTTGAGGGACTCCAGTATTAATACTGCAGGCCTCTGATTTTTGTCCATCGACCACTACTCTTATGAGCCTATCGGAGAGAAATGATTTAATGATTGAGGAAACATTTCCAGTTATACCGTAGCAGGAAATCTTGTGAAGTAGACCCTTATGCCATACCTTGTCGAAGGCCTTTGATATGTCAAGAGCAATTGCCCTAGAAAGGAAGCCTTTGTCAAGAGATTCACTAATCCTGTGAGATATAACCGTTAGCACATCTGTGGTAGATTTTGCAGAACGGAAACCATATTGTGTGTCACTAAGAAGGTTGTTTCTGCTGAGGTGGTTGACTATTTCTCTATTTAATATGGATTCCAGCAACTTACTCATAACACACAGAAGACTTATTGGTCTGTACTGAGAGGGAGATGACTTATCACCTGAATTCTTATAAACAGGGCAAACTGATGAGTTCTTCCAGGGAGTCGGAAAGCACTTCTCCTTAAGGCAGCGCTTAAACAGTTTCGTAAGTATGGGAGCAAGTTCTGGTTGAAGCTTTTTAACACTATAATTGGGATGCCATCAGGGCCAGTTGCTTTACTGGAATCAAGGTTCCTGATTAGCTTGGCGACCTCATGCATGGATATTTGTATGTTACCTAGCGTGTTCTGTGTTATAGGAGGAAATATGGGGAGTTGATGGCCTTCGTCGCATAGGGAAGAATTAGTTGCAAAGTTCTTTGCAAATAGTTTGGCCTTGTCTGACGCTGACGAGATGACCTCTGGTCCATTGATAATGGTTGGGATAGAACACACAATTCTGTTCAGGATCCTATTTCTTATTTGCCAAAACTGGTGGGAACCAAGCCGCTGATCAGCTACCTTGGATTTAACAGACTGGGCATATAGCTCTCTTGCATTTTTTATTACTCTTTTACAGTGGTTGCTGGCAGTCCTGAAAGCAGCTTTAGTCTCAGTGCATCTATTACGTTGGTAGTTATGGAAAAAGTGATTTCTGTGCGCGATAGCAGCAGCACATTCTGGGGAGAACCATGACTGGCAGTTAGGTTTTTGTTGGAATTTTTTAAATGGTATGAATCGGTCTATGCCTACAATTAACCATTCGGTCAGATCTGATAATATAGAGGACACTTCCTTTTTAAACATGGAGTGCAGAGCTAAATCAGATATGAATGTACGGAAGCTATCCCAGTCAGCCATAGAGTATCGGTATACAGTACAGTGGAGGGGTACGTCTGGGGACTTATATATATATATATATATATATATATATATATATATATATATATATATATATATATATACACACACTTCAGAATAAACTTATCCAACAATCAGCTGGTATGGAAACCTGTGATTATAAGATTTACAAAATGTAACTGGTCGTAATATTGTATAAGTATTATCTCATCTAAATAAGAATTGCTTGATATACAAGATAGAGCAAATAAATCAAATTTTTGTGATTCAATGAATTTAAAAATCATCTTCAGAGGAGAAAATATAGTATACCATTATAACTATTTGCTAATATTTTCTCCTCTGAAGAGATGGTAGACATCGAAACCCTATAATATAAGAAGTTAAAATATTTCTAATATATTCTTTGCCTTACATAGAATCATAAAAATCTTTGATATGAAACTCAAACATTTCACGTCATAAATTTTTAAAATTCATTGAATCACAAAAATTTGATATATATATACTGTAGGAAAAATAAAATTTTATAAAGAAAAGTCGTTTGATTATTTCATTGGCGTGGGGTGGGGGGGAAAAGGCCAAAATGTTCAAACAAAAGATGTTAGGACCCTTCCAACCCTCTCTAGATGATACACTGCCCACTGTTTTCTGGCTTGATGGGGGCCCTGAAAACAAGCAGGTCGATCTCTAAATGGGTTTGAATTCTAGACAGGATCAAAGAAAAATGGGGTGGGGGTGTATAAAATGTGGCTCCAAGATAAGATCAATTATTGGGGTGGCCCGGTGACAAAAAGGAAAACTGTGGTGTAGGAATCGGGGATGAAGGGGCACATACACTCGGCTAGCTAAGAAACCTAATCTAGACACTTGAGGGGTCTGACAGGACCTGGAACCGTGCATACCATATTTAGGTGGTGAACACAAACTCCAACTTCGCACTTTTGCACAGGCTCGCTATTCTAACGCATCTTCTGTCACAGGCCGTGGGATGTAATCTTTTCCTAGCACATCTGAGCTTGACCTTCAGCTTGTGTTTGAAGAAAGCGATCAGATCCTCATCAGCAAAATATTTCACGCCATACTCTTCATGCAGTTGCGATATCCATATCATAAATCTTGATAGCGAGAAACACCATTTGTCTCTGTTTGTCCTGTCGCGGCTCAGCATTGTGGATGACGTAGGACATGTCAAGTGGGCAAGCCATCATCTCATTGACATACACCCAGTAACATCTGAGTGGTTGTATTCAAAGAATATGTGTTCTTACATTTTCTTAGCTGGTGTCCTGCAATGGGGACACCCTGGCAAACTAGTCAGGCACTGTACTGTATGCTGTTGAGGGGAAATGCATTTTGGGCTAATCTCCAGGCCAAAGAAAACTCAAAGTTTTTAAGATGATTTGAACCTGGCGCCCAGCTCTAGCAGGAGCAGATCGCCTCCTTCAACAATCCCAAATGTTCGACAAGCAAGTCGTCAGTGGCTCACTTCACTATTTCCTTATATCGTTCTTTTCTAGTAAGCTGTGACAGGTCACTGGAGCCTGGAAGGTTCCTGAGCGTGGCTGTACACTCTCTCAAAAACTGCATGTCGCCCCATGGCCTGCAACATGCCTCGACCATGAGGTCGAGGATGAGACTTTTGACTGTGGGGTTCCACGCAGACACTTCTGTCAAGTTTTAACTCAGAAAATCCAGCTTCTCTGCATCTTGGTGACAACTCAAGTCAGGCAGTTCCAAGCATCATTCACACAGACATTGAACACATATGTGTCTGTAAACGCAATATCTACCCTTGTCCTAAAGAAGTGAGGACAGTTGGTGTTGCAGGGATTTTACATAATTTGCAGGCAGAGGAAGTAAGAGATGTGAGGAAAGATGTAGGTGACGCCTCACCCCCCCCCCCGCTTTACCCTTTAAGGAAAGTTTCTTTCAAACCCACAAGCCGACCGCAGCTTTGAACTTTGACTTTACCTCCAAACTTTGACTTTACTTTCTTTTCAAGCTGAAGACCCACTCTGAACCACATGCCAAGGATCAAAACCGGGCCTTCCGTCCAGCTGAAGGGAGCCGGAAGGGTATCAGCACCCCTTCAGGCCTCCAAACGCAGACTGGTCGACTTACTGTGGTTGATGTGAGCTCCAGTGATATTTTCGTACTATCTGAGCGCCTCTGTCACCACCCTAATGTCTTAGACGCATGAGACAAAGACAGTGATGTCATTGGCAAATGCAGAGACCCTGACTCTCGATCCTGCAGGCAAAGCGATCCAGCACAGGACCAGACTCCCCCCCCATGCCTTAACTTACAAAGTAGTGGCTCCAACGCAACGACATAAAGCAGGGCGACAGTGGACAGCCCTGACACACAGACTGGAAGATAGTGAAAGATTTTGAGTGCTTTTCGTTTACCTGCACCACAGCCGTAGGCACACGGTACAGTATGCAGATCCATTTGCAGAAGCTCAATTTGAATCTGGCGGCCTCTAGAACACATGCCAGGAAGCAATGATCAACCCTATCAAAAACTTTGGAGTGATCCAAATTCGTAAGCACAGCTCCTGTGTTGTCTTCTATCCCTTCCTCTACAACCATATGGATCAGGTGCAAGTTGTTTTGAGTCAATCTCCCCTTTGAGTTCTACTCAAGTTTGATCCAATCACTGATAACAACCTGTAGCCAATTCGATAGGACCTTGGCCAAAATCTTTAGTTTTATGTTAAGAAGGGTTATGAGCCTGTAGTCATCTTGTTCTTCCCTGCCAAGCCTATCTGTTTTCCTGAACAATGTGATCATTCCCTTAATGACTTGATCTGGGATGGAACACTCGTCAAACGAATGTTGTTTTTTTTTTTTTTTTTTTTTATTACATTTTCACCCCAAACAAGGCACACTGCCACTTTGGTGTAGGGGGCTACTATCAGGGGAAACATCTACTGGGGTACTATGTAGGGATTAGGGCAGCGAGATGTTGGTTCACGTTGCACTTGAACTTATGCATGCCAGTACAGTTGGGGAAGCAGTGACCTGGAATGGAATTCCAAAGTCTAGCAGTTCTGGGGAAGAAACTACTGGAGTAGAAAGATCTTTTACATCTAGGGATCTCTACAGTGTGGGGGTGGGATTTTGCAGCTTGTCGGGTCTGTCGAGGGCGTTCACGTCGTGGGGGTACAAGTGCTTGCAGTTCTTCAGAGCATTCACCATTATAATACTTGTAGAACAGGCAGAGGGATGCAACGTTTCGACGATGGGACAGAGGCTGAAGTTTAGATGCCAGTTTAGGGCCTATCAGATTTGCGACTCTCTTTTGAACCCTGTCAAGGAGCGAGAGACTAGTAGCCGATGCACCGGCCCAAATATGACAGCAATACTCCATACATGGGCGAATAGTGGCCTTATAGAGGTACAGGATACTTTCGGGAGTTAGAAGTTTTCTAGCACGGTAGAGAGAGCCCACCTTCCTTGCAGCGGCCCTGGCAATGCCCTCAATGTAATTGTTCCAGCTCATGTTTCCTGTGAACGTTAGGCCAAGGAGCTTGAAAGACGTACTCTCAGCTAAAGAGTTGTTGGCCATTGCTATAGGTGGTAGAGAAGGTTTCTTGTAATTATTGAATGAAACCAGTTTTGTCTTGGTGGCATTGAACGTTACCATCCATTTTTGTCCCCATTCCACTACTGATTTGAGGTCATCCTCTAGTGTTTCTGCCATTACTTTAGATATATGTTCATTTGTTTTCCTGTCGTGCCTGCTATAGAGTGTGGTTTCATCAGCATATATACCCATCTCAGAGGCAATTTTGTCAGGGAGGTCATTTATGAATATCAGGAACAGCAGAGGACCAAGGATAGAACCCTGGGGCACTCCGGCATTTATATTATATTGTTTAGACGTACAACCGTCGAGGACAACCTGGATTTTTCTCTTATCTAAGAAGGATTTAATTATGTTAAGTATTCTACCAGTGATACCGTAAGATCTAATCTTCCTGAGGAGACCCTCATGCCATACCCTGTCAAAAGCCTTAGATATATCTAGAGCTACCGCTCTGCCCTCTCCTGCTTTGTCCAGTGAATGGTATATGCGTTCAGAGATTACAGTGAGGATGTCTGCCGTGGAACGGGCTTGTCTAAATCCATATTGATGGTCGGTCAGAAGTTTAGCATCTGTAAGGTGCTGGACTAGAGCATGGTTAATTAAGGTCTCAAATATTTTGGCAAAAAGTGGGAGGAGGCTAATAGGGCGATAATTTAATGGGTCAGTTCTTTCGCCAGAATTCTTGAATACTGGTACCACAGAAGCAGTTTTCCAACAGCTCGGAAAGCAAGATTCATTAAGGCATTTGTTGTAGAGTTTGGAGAGAACTGGAACTACTTCGGCTGAGCACTTTTTTAATAGCACAGCTGGGATGAGGTCGGGTCCACATGCTTTGGAAGTGTCAAGGTTTTTTATGATAGCATGCACCTGAGCAGGGGTGATTTCCAGATCGTCTAGCTTGGCGTCTGTCCGCATAGGAAAGTCAGGTAGGGGGTGGTTTAGAGGGTCCAGTGTAGAGTTGGAGGCAAACCGACTGGCAAGCATGTTAGCCTTCTCGGTTGCTGAGCAAAGAACCTCGTGATTGTTGGTTAGTGGGGGAATTGTTGATTGCCCCTTATTTACTACACTGTTGTAAATTTTCCAGAAGTCACGAGTTCCTAATTTTTGTTCTTCGATGCGTTTTTTAGTGGTTTCCGTAAATTCCCTCTTAGCTATCGCTATTTCTTTCTTAACGTTACTTCTAGCTTCTATGTACTTTTGTCTATTTGAACTGGACTTATGTCGGTTAAACCTGCGGAATGCATGCTGCCTTTGAGCAATGGCAGTTGCGCAAGTCGAAGTAAACCAACCTTTACCCATGTAAAACATTAAGTACATCAAAACTGTAAAGATTTTTTTATACTTATGATCACCCCGACAAGGCATATCGACACTTGGACGTGAGGGGCTACTATTTGGGACCATGCCTAGGACAGATTAACAAGATGTTGGTTTACGTTACATTTAAACTTCTGCATATCAGTACAGTCAGGGAAGCAGGTAACAGGAAGGGAATTCCAATGAATAGCTGCCCGAGGGAAAAAAAACTCTTAGAGTAGCAAGTTTTCTGGCATTTAGTGACCTCAACAGTGAAGGGGTGTGATCTTGTTGTAGGAGATATGTACGTCGAGGGAGCATAAATGCAACAAGTTCATCAGAGCACATTCCATTAAAATACTTGTAAAACAGGCACGGGGTTGCGACATTGCAGCGATGGAACAGAGGTTAGAGCTTAGTTGACAAAGTGGGACCTATTAGATTGGAGACTCTTTTATGGACCCTATCTAAGAAGGAGAGAGAAATGGTAAATGCATTAGCCCAGATGTGGCAACAATACTTCATTCATGGGCGAATGGTGGCTTTGTAAAGGTACAGGATACTCAGGTGTGAGTAGTCTTCTAGCTCGATAGAGGGAACCTACCTTTTTTGCAGCAGCCTTTGCAATGTCTTCAATGTATTTGTTCCTGTTCATATTTCCTGTGAATATAAAATCGAAGAACTTGAAGGAATGATTCTCAGGTAGGGTGTTCTTTGTCATGGATATCGGTAGTTAGAGAGGTTTTTTGTAATTGTTAAAAGAAAGCAGTTCACTGTTACTAGCATTTTCGTCTTTCTCTCTCTATCTAACCATAAACGAAACTTCTATGAACAAGGATATTTTTCTAATACCACACGGTTGCTTCCCAACTTGAGCATAGTATTTTTCAAGTTCAATGTCAACAAATTCTTGTACAGCTGTCCTGTTAAAAAAAACACATTATGCTAATGTTAACTAGCGTTTCCAAACCTTTGAATGTGTTGTCCACTGTCCAACAGACAACTCTTATCCTCGAGTGGTCTTTGGATCTTGATAAGTGATGGTATATTACTGTCTCTACATATATATATATAAGGCAATTTGGGTGGGTGTCTGTGTGTGGATGAGTTCATGATGAACTCTGAATTTTAAAAAGATTTACACAAATGTACGTTATGTGTCTGGGAGTGTTCTCAGACAGGTTTTGTGTTGGAATGCCTCCGATAAGTATCAAAATTTGATAACCAAAAATTCGATTAAAGAAGGAACATCCCGATTTTGAAAAAATAACACTGTGAACCCTCAGCGATCCCTAATAGGGATCTGCTTGTCACATACGAGTCAATCCTTGCTGTCCTCGTACTCGTAGGGAATTCTTTGCAAGATCTCTTGGCACAATAGGACTCGATCAATTTGGTCGGAGTCGATTTCACCGTCGAGTTGATATGCCGCTGTCACGCTGGAAGGGAATAGATTTTCATGCATGCAAAAGAAAGGCAGACTCAGATATATCTATTCTAGGTGGTTAATTCAAGTTAGGTATGCAAAATATGATATAAACTCATATAAAATTGTTCAGTGGTTGATTTTTAACAAATTCTATTGAATCCCAATTAGATTTAATTACTCTCAGTTTTGTGGTGATGAGGTCGGGAAGAGAGGGGTGGCAACGACTCTTCGATTAGAATTAGATTCGCTAAAAACAACTCCATCTACTGATTTTGGCATGGGGATTTGCTTATGTATGGAGGTATCGGGGTAGGTTCGGTTGCTCCCTAGACCAACCGCCAGTACATACGTCATCTCAGAGGAATTCCCGATTCCCCGCATGCAGCTGCGAATCTGCGAATGCTCTCAGTTGTTTTTCTCACAATCGGAAGAGGTTAACCCCGCGACCCCTCGTCTGGAATTGTGCTCAGAAGCCAGACAATCCTGAGTTGGGGCTTCCTGGCATCGGAAATTATATTTCGTTATGTTTCCCAAAATGACATCAAATTGTCACTTTCACCAAACAATCAGATTTAGATGTCAGTTTCATAAACAAATAATAAAATTTGTAACTTTGATAAATAAAAAATTACGTGTAAACACAAAATTATGTGTAAATAAAAAATTATGTGTGAATAAAAAATTACGTGTAAATAAAAAATTACATGTAAATAAAAAATTATGTGTAAATAAAAAATTATGTGTAAATAAAAATTATGTTTAAATATAACATTACGTGTGAATAAATAATTATTTGTGAATACAAGATAATGTGTAAATAAATAATTATGTGTAAATAAAAAAATATATTTAAGTTAAAAAATTATGTATGAAAAAAAATTATGTGTAAATAAAAATTATGTGTAAATAAAAATTATGCGTGAATAAAAATTTATGTCTCATTTAAAAATTGTGTGTGGATTAAAAATTATGTGAAAATAAAAAAATTATGTGTAAATAAAAAATGACATTAAATAAAAAATTATGTTTAAATAAAAGATATGTATGAATAAAAAATTATGTTAAAATAAAAAATTAGGTTTCAATAAAAAATTATGTGTAAAAAATATGTGTAAATAAAAAACTATATGTAAATAAAAAAATTATGTGTAAATAAAAAGTTATGTGTAACTTAAAACTAATGTGTTAATTAAAATTTATGTGCCAATTGAAAATTATGTGTAAATTCAAAATTATGTGTAAATAAAAAATTACGTGTAAATAAAAAATTATGTGTGAATAAAAAATGTTGTGTAAATAAAAAAATATGTGTGATTAAAAATTATGTGCAAATAATAACTTATCTGTAAATAAAAAATTATGTGCCAATAAAATATTATGTGTAAATAAAAATTATATTTAAATAAAAAATATGTTTGCGTAAAAAATTATGTGTACATAAAAAATTATGTATAGATAAAAACTATGTGTAAATAAAAAACATATGTGTGAATTAAAATTTATGTGTCAATTAAAAAGTATGTTTGAATAAAAATTATGTGTAAATAAAAAATTATGTGTAAATAAAAATATATGTGAATTAAAATTTATGTGTCAATTAAAATTATGTGTACATAAAAATTACGTGTAAATAAAAAAATTATGTGTAAATAAATAAAAAATTGTTTAAATAAAAACTTATGTGTAAATAAAAAATTATGTGTAAATAAAAAATTATGTGTAAATAAAAAATTATGTTTAAATAAAAAAGTATGTTCCTATTTACAATGTCTCCCCACGGGACAGAGTTAGACACCAGGGTCATTTTTTAATGTGGAGAAAAGGAACAAAAATAAAAATTGTCTCACTCGTGAAGGATTTCTCCTCCACTGACAGAGAAGAAGAAATTGAAGTGCAGCATCTGAAGAACAGATACTACACTTTGATCTTGTTTATATATTTTATTGAGAAAGAAAAAATTGAACATAAAAAACGTACAAAAAATTCAATTCAACAAAATTAGGCACAAGGCCCTACAAGAAATTGGGAGGGGGAGGGTACAGGGTCTTTTTGACTATGTAACAGATGAGACTTTGAAGTCTTACTCTTGACTGGCAACATTTACCAAAATACCTCAATCACTCTGTGGATCCTAATCTAACTAATAACCCCAGCGTTCAATGTAAAATTTAACTATGTACAATTTGTATATTCATTTCTGTATGTTGTGTGTGCATTTTTTTTTTTTTTTTTTTTTTTTTTTTTGTGTGTGTTCTTGACCCAAAGGCCAAGGTAAATAAAAAATTGTTTTAAAATAATTATGTATAAAGAAATTATGTATGAATAAAAGACTTTGTGTAAATAAAAACTTATGTGTAAATAAAAATTATGTGTGAATTAAAAATTATGTGTAAATCAAAAATTATATGTAAATCCAAAATTATGTGCAAATAAAAAATATGTGTGAATAAAAAATTACGTGTAAATAAAAAACAACGTGTAAATAAACAATTATGTGTAAATAAAAAATTACGTGTAAATAAAAAATTATGTGCAAATAAAAAATTGTGTGTAAATAAAACATTATTTGTCAACGAAAAATTTTGTGTAAAGAAAAAATTATTATGTGAATAAAACATTATGTATAAATTAAAAATTATGTGTAAATAAAAAATTATGTGTAAATTAAAAATTATGTGTAAATTAAAATTTACGTGTAAATAATATAAAAAATTATGTGCAAAATTATTGGTAAATAAAAACTGTTTTTGAATTAAAATCTATGTCTCTATTAAAAATTATGTGTAAATTAAAAATTATGAATAAATTAAAAATCCGTTGTGAATAAAAAATAATGTTTAAATATAAAATTATGTGTAAATGAAAAATTATGTGTAAATAAAAAATTATGTGTAAATAAAAAATTATGTGTGAATACAAAATTATGTTTAAATAAAAGATATATTTAAAAACTTATGTGTAAATAAAAAATTACTTGTAAATAAAAAATTACGTGTGAATAAAAAATTATGTGTAAATAAAAAATTATGTGTGAATAAAAATCATGTGTAAATAATAAATTACGTGTAAATAAAAAATAGTGAATGAATCAAAAATTGTGTAAATTTAAAAATTATGTGTGAATAAAAAATTATGTGTAAATAAAAAATTATGTGTAAATAAAAAAATTATGTGTAAATAAAAAGTATGTGTAAATAAAAATTATATGTAAATAAAAAATTATCTTTGATAAAAAAATTATGCGTAAATAATAAATTACTTTTAAATAAAAAATTACATGTAAATAAAAAATTATATATAACAAAAAAATGCGTGAATTACATGTAATGTTTCAATTAAAAATTTTATGTAAATAAAAATTATGTGTAAATAAAAAATACGTGTAAATAAAAAATTTTATGTGTCAATTAAAAATTGCGCGTAGATTACAAATTATGTGCAAATAATAAAATATGTGAAAATAAAAAACGATGTGTAAATAAAAAATTGTGTTTAAATAAAAAAATATGTGTAAATAAAAAATTATGTGTAAAAAAATATGTGTAAATAAAACACGATGTGTAAATAAAAAAATTACGTGTAAATAAAAAATTATGTGGGAATAAAAAATTATGTGTAAATAAAAAATTATGTGTTAATTAAAATTTATGTGTAAATAAAAATTACGTGTGAATAAAAATTATGTGTGAATAAATATTATGTGTAAATAAAAATCTATGCGTGAATGAAAATTTATGTGTCTATTAAAAATTATGTTTAGATAAAAATTATGAGTAAATAAAAAAGTTATGTCTGAGTAAAAAAATATGTGGAAATAGAAAATTATGTTTAAATAAAAATTATGTTTAAATAAAAAATTATGTGCTAATTAAAATTCATGTGTTAATTTAAAATCATGTGTCAATTAAATTAAATTCATGTGTTAATTTAAAATCATGTGTCAATTAAAAATTTTGTGTAAATTAAAAATTATGTGTCAATTAAAAATAATATATAAATTGAAATTTTTTTGTAAATTAAAAATTATGTGTAAACCATAAATTTTGTGTAAATAAAAAGCATTCACTAAATTAAAAATTATGTGTAAATTAGAAATTATATGCAAATAAAAAATTATGTGTAAAATAAAAATTATATGTACACTGTAAGTTATGTGTAAATTAAAAATTATGTGTCAATGAAAAATTATGAGTAAATTACAAATTATGTGTAAATTTAAAAGTACGTGTAAATTAAAAATGATGTGTCAATGAAAAATTATGTGTCAATTAAAAATCGTGTAAATTAAATATTATTTGCAAATGTAAAGTTATGTATAAATTATAAATTATGTGTAAATAAGAAATTATATCCCTATTAAAAATATGTGTCAATTGAAAATTATATGTAAAATCAAAATTCTGTGTAAAATTAAAAATTATGTATAACTTAGAAATTATATGTGTAAATTGGAAGTTATATGTAAATTAGATATTATGTGCAAATTAAAACCTATTTTTAAATAAAAAATATGTTTAAAAATTATGTGTCTATTAAATAATAAGGAGTAAATTTTTAATGATGTGTAAATAAAAAATCATAAATTATGTCAATTATAAAATCGTGTATCGATAAAAGTTATGTGTCAACAAAAAATTATGTGTAAATTATGTGTAAACGAAAAATTATGTGTGAATCAAAACTATGTGTCAATAAAAAATTATGTTTAAATTAAAAATTATGTGTCGATAAAAATTATGTGTCAACGAAAAATTATGTGTAAATTAAAAATTATTTCTAAATTAAAAGTTATGTGCAAGCAAAAATTATGTGCAAATTAAAACCATGTGTCAATTAAAAATTGTGTTTAGATTAAAGATTATTTGTAAATTAAAAACTATATGTAATTTATGAATTATGTGTCAATTAACAATTAAGAATAAATTAAATTGTGTGCAAATAACAAATTATGTGTAAATTAAAAATTTTGTATGAATTTAAAATTATGTGTAAATTATGTGTAAATCGAAAATTAGGTGTCAATGAAAAATTATGTGTCAATGAAAAATTATGGGTAAATTAAAAATTATATGTAAATTAGAAATTATATGTAAATTAAAATGTATGTGTAAATGAAAAATTATACGTAAATATAAAATTTTCTGTTAATTAAAAAACATGTATAAATTACAAATTATGTGTCGATAGAAATTATGCGTCAATAAAATATCATGTTTAAAAAAATTATGTGTCAATCATTAATTTTGTGTCGATTAAAAATTATGTGTAAATTAAAAATTATGTGTAAATTTAAAATTATGTCTAAATTAAAAATGATGTGTAAATTAAAAATTTTATGTACATGAAAAATTATCTGTAAATTAAAAATTATATGTCCATTAAAAATTATCTGTAAATTAAAAATTATATGTCCATTAAAAATTATGTGTCAATGGAAAATTAAATGTAAATTAAAAATCATGTGTCGATTAAAAATTAGGTGTCGATTAAAAATTGTGTGTAAATTAAAAATTATGTGTAAATTAATAATTATGTGTAAATTAAAATTATATGTAAATTGATAGTTATGTGTGACTTAAAAATTGGGGGATATTAAAAATTGTGTAACTTAAAATTTATGTGTAAATTAAAAATTATGTGTAGATTGATTATGTATAGATTAAAAATTATGTGCTAATTAAACATTTTGTGTAAATAAAAATTTTGTGTCAATATAAAATTAAATGCAAATGAAATATTATTTATGAATTAAAGATTATATATACATTAAAAATAATGTGTCAATTAAAAATTATGTGTGAATTAAAATTTTTTTGTAAATTAAAATTTATGTGTAAATGAAACATTGTGCGTAAATTAAAAATTATGTGTAAATTAGAAATTATATGTAAATTAGAAATTATTTGTAAATTACAAATTATATGTAAATAAAAATTACGTGTAAATTAAAAATTATGTGCAAATATAAAAGTATGTGCAAATAAAAAAGTATGTGCAAATTAAAAATTATGTGTCAATTAAAAATCGTATGTAAATTAGAAATTATGTGTAAATGAAAAATACTGTGTAAATTAAAAAGAATGTTTCGATAAAAATTATTTGTCAACAAAAAAATGTGTAAATTGAAATGAGGTGTAATTAAAAATTATGTGTTAATTAAAAATTATGTCCAAATTGAAATGATATGTAAATTAAAAATTATGTGTCAATTAAAAATTATGCGTAAATTAAAAATTACGTGTAAATCAAAATTATATGCAAATTAAAAATTATGTGTCAATTAAAAATTATGTTTAAATTAAAAATTACGTGTAAATTAAAATTATATGTAATTAAAAATTATGTGTAAATTAAAAATTATGCGAAAATTAAAAATTTTGTGTAAATTAAAAATTATATGTAAATATAAAATTTTGTATTAATAAACCATTATGTGTGAATGCGTTCTTGAAAAATTATGTGTAAAGTAATAATTATATGTAAATTAGAAATTATGTGTGAATTAAACAGTATGTGTAAATGAAAAATTATATGTAATTTTAAAATCATGAGTAAATTAAACATTATACATAAATACAAAATTTATGTGTCGATTAGAAATTATGTGACAATGAAAAATTATATGTAAATAAAAAATTATGTGTAAATTAGAAATTTTATGTAAATTAAAAAATAAGTCTAAATTAAAAATTATATGTAAATAAAACATTATATGTAAATTAAAAATTATGTTTGAATTAAAAATTATTGTGTTAATAAAAAATTATGTGTGAATTAAAAATCATATCTAAATTAAAAATTATGTGTAAATTAAAAATAATTTGTAAATAAATAAGATTATATGGAAATTAAAAACTATTTATAAATTAAAAATTATGTGTAAATTAAAAGTTATTTGGAAATTTTATATTATGTGTAAATTAAAAATTATGTGTAAATTTTAAATAATGTGTAAATTAAAAATTCTGTGTCAATAAAAATTATGTGTCAGTTAAAAATTGTGTAAATTAAGAATTATGTGTAAATTAAAAAACTATGTATACATTAAAAAGTATGTGTCAATTAAAGATTACGCATAAATAAAACGTTTGGTGTAAATTAAAAAGTGTCTGTAAATTAAAATATGTTTATAAATTATAAATTACGTGTAAATTAAAAATTATGTGTCTACTAAAAATTATATGTCAATTTAAATTCATGTGTAAATTAAAAATTATATGTACATTAAGAATTATGTGTAAATTAAAAGTTATATGTAAATGAAAATTTATGTCTAAATTTAAAATTATGTGTAAATTAAAAATTAAGTGTCGATTAAAAATTATGTGTCAATGAAAAGTGTAAATTAAAAATTATATGTAAATTAACACTATGTGCAAATTAAAAGTTATGTGTAAATCAAAAGTTATGTGTAAATTATAAATTATGTGCAATTTAAAAATTATATGTAAACTAAAAATTATGTATAAATTAAAAAATTTATGCAAATTAAAAAATTATATGTATATTAAAAATTATGAGTAAATTAATAACTATGTGTAAATTAAAATGATGTGTAAATGTAAAGTTATGTGTGAATTAAAAATTGTATAAATTAAGAATTGTATTAATTAAAAGTTATGTGTAAATAAATTATATGTAAATGAAAAAATTATACATAAATTAAAAATTATGTGTAAATTAGAATTTATATGTAAATTAAAAATTATGTATGAATTAAAAATTATGTGTAAATTAAAAATTACGTGTAGATTAAAAGTTATGTGTAAATTAAAAATTATGTGTAAATTAAAAATTATGTGCAAATTAATAATTTTGTGTAAATTAAAAGTTCTGTGTCGATTAAAAATTGTGTTTCAATTAAATATTGTGTGTTTATAAAATTCTGTGTATATAAAAATTATATGTAGTTTAAAATTATGTGCAAATTAAACGTTATATGTGAATTAAAAGTTATTTGTAAATCATAAATTATGTGTAAATTATATATTATGTGTAAATTAAAGTTATGTGAAGATTCAAAATTATGTGTAAATTAAAAATTTTGTGTAATTTAAAAGTTATGTGTAAATTAAAATTATGTGTACATTAAAAATTATGTGTAAATTAAAAATTATGTGTCGATTAAAAATTATGTGTAAATTATAGATTATTGTTAAATTAAAATTTATTAGGAAATTAAAATTATGTGTAAATGAAAAATTATGTGTAAATGAAAAATTATGTGTAAATGGAAAATTATGTGTCAATTAAATTCATGACGGAAAAAATTAAGTAGTCGTGTTTATAAACAAGTGTAACGTCGCAGGAACAAATAAACAAAAGAAGGAAAAAACAAACATCCGACTTGGCATTTTCTTTAGATGAAAATGCAATACATTTATTTGTGTTTCTTCCAAAACAACGAATTTCATTATATTTCAAAAGCATTTTTGTACACACATGTGCTTTTTAAAAGTCTGTCTTCTAGCCACTTCACGCGGCGCCAGCCAACGAGTTTTTGCCCTCGACTCACACGTCCACCCTTCCCGGTTACCACGTACTACTCTTCTCCGACCACGTGAAGTCTTTTTCTCTCCTTTTCTTATGACGCAAGCTAGCACACACTTCTAATTTGCATATGTGCTTTAACGGCTGCTACTGCTAACACTTTCGCTAACCAGCTACACCCTGCTGCTGCTCATACGCGCTCTGTTACACAAGTAGGTTCTAGCTATAAACAATACTTTAGCTCATACAGATGGCGACTATGTTTTTTTCCAGCAGTTTTCATTTTGTGGTTTCAGGTGTACGACATAACTTGCTATGACTAGATTTTATTATTTCGGTACTTATGTAAAGAAGGTACCGTGCTGAAATAATAATATTAATATTCATAAAAAATATTATTAATATGGAGAAGGTATTTTGTAAATATTCTGTACTTTGAGCAATTTCATAAACGAAAGAAACCGCAAAACTTCAATTGGACTAGCACAATGCCTTCTCTTCATTATTTCTTTTTAAACATGACTTTAGTAAATACAAAGTTTAGGACTAATGTCGAAACTCATTTCACTAAATAATTTATATGACTACAATAGGAATTCAATTTATTTATTTGGTGTAAATTAGCTTTACCTATAATATAAATCTCACCTGCCTGTTTAAATGTATATGTATGTATGTATGTATGTATGTATGTATTATGTATGTCTCGCATAAACTTTCCACAGAGGCGACGGATTTTCACGAGATCGGTATCGTTTTGAAACTCGACATTTCGGACGACAACTATCGAAAAATTGGCTACAAACATTAATTCATTCACCCTCAACTGGGCAGTTTTCTACAAGGAGGAGTCGCTTTTTTCGCCGATATTTTCGGTCATCCCCTCTTTTCGATTGACTAGCCTTAATTTAAACCTTCGCCACTTCCGGTTTGGTGATGGACGCAAAGACGTCACTTTTTCACGTTCTTTTTCTCCTTCGCGGTACGGGTTTGAGCCTGACTGCCTATTACTACTTTTTTTTTCTCAACACACCTCTAAACACCCGGGCAACGCCGGGCACCCAAGCTAGTTTAAAATAAAACAGAGCTTTTATCTCGGTTCTTCACTTTTCTTGAAATCTCATTCTATGTTTTAATCCCCCCTCCCCGTGTACGTAATATATATATATATATATATATATATATATATATATATATATATATATATATATATATATATATTGACGAATCCTATAGTTGGATGAAACGCAGAATATTCAGTGTAGCTTAATCGCCATATATATTTTATAAATTACTAACTAGCTCTACCTACGTATTGAGCACTTTTGAAGTAAATACTTAAAGTTTACGCATAAATCTATACTTTCGTATATTAAATTTATGCGAATAAATGAAGTAGTTATATATATATATATATATATATATATATATATATATATATATATATATATATACAACTACTTAATTTACTCACATAAAATTAATATACGCATAAGCCTGAAGAGTTCTAGAGTGGATCAAACGCAAAATATTCAGTGTAACGTAATCGTCATATATATATATATATATATATATATATATATATATATATATATATATATATATATATATATATATATATACTAGAGTTTTGCAGCTTATCGCAAGTGTTTCACCCAATCGAAGAAGTTCGTCAGACTAACAATTAACCTAACGAATTATCTTAACAGAACGAATAACTGTTTGTGTAGCTAACTTGCTATTAGTATGTATTTTGACACTATTATATACGTACACAGAGATGATTAAATATTTACAGGATATTGTTGTTAAAATGAAAATGGTATTTTTATGTGAACAAAAAAATACGTATATTTTATACGTTAAAATCGTAAACATGTTTTATAAGTTTATTTTAGCACAAAAGTCGTGAGTTTAAGATTGAGATTAAATAATAAAAACGTGACATGCATCTTTTAATCATTCATATATAATGCGATAGCGTGCGTGTTATTTTCTGTGTCACGCTTACATCCGGGTCGTTTAATTGTCATGTACCTCCATTTCTTGTCATAAATAATTTTACCAAGAATTCTTTATAAGTGTAGGTTTTGGTTTCGTTTATAGCTGTTGGCACTTAAGCACGGCTATCGAGAGAGTAGGCTAGTGAACATGACAGGGTGACATCATTACCAGATCAACATGTAGGTAAAGGTGCCTAAAATTTCCCATGTTCAATTATGTGGCAGTTATTATAATTCCACATTGGGATAATTTTAATCTAACAAAATATAACAGTAAGTAAAATTGTTTTGGAACTTTTATGTCTATCGAAGGAACTTTTATTTCTATCGAAGGAAGTCGAATATTTCATTTTATTTATTTTTTAAACTCCAAAACAAACCATTTTTATATGAGAATATTTTCCAGCGCGTTCTTTTAATAATAAATAAAACTTTTCATTGAGTATTTCCAAATATTTTAAAGTTAGAAGCATTTTTCACAACAGTTGTTTATTATTATTATTATTATTATTATTATTATTATTATTATGATTATTAACTAAAACGATCGTTGAATCCAATATTTTAGCACCGACCGTAATCTATTTCTTTGAAATATATTTAAAACTTAATTTTGTTTTATTTGTTTTATAACATTTTAACATTTTATCTGTAAATGATTTACATGACTGCAATGGGAAATGAAATAGGAAATTCTCTATTCTCTCCCGAGACATACGGAGACAAATTCATTTTAAAAATTCATCAACTAATCAGTTTTAATTAAAGTTTTGATATGAACTAAAAAATAAGGTGTACATTAAATTTTAGTTAACATATTTTTGTGTGCTTATCTTATAAATAAATATTGTTTGGTATCTGTGCCGTGTACGTATGGTGCTGAAATAATAACGTTATGCAGAAAGTTATTCTTAACAGAAGGGGCTTTCTAACTATTCTGCACTTTCATCTAACAATTTAATGAAAGAAAAAAGATACCATAAAAATTAAATTTAACTTGAAAATCCTATCTAAAAAATAGCACGGTGCGTACAATGCACAAGCACCATTATTATTATTATTATTATTATTATTATTATTATTATTATTATTATTATTACAACAACAATAATAATAATAATAATAATAATAATAATAATAATAATAATAATAATAATAATAATAAAAATGGTACTTCACGGGGAACGTGGACCCTTCGTAAGCGGTTTTTAATTTAATGGTTGCTCTCTAAAAAGCGCATACGCAAAAGGTTTTCATTGGTTTATTTAATCACGAAAACTTTTCTGAAGGTACTATTTGAAGCAAAAAAAAAAAGGCTAAAATTTGAATTTGTATGAAAAAATAAATGTAACAAAAAATATAAATATTACTGCGGAAATATAATATAATAATAAAAATAAATTTAAATAAAATGAAAATAAAATATAAACAAGCACGAAATAAAAGTATGAATCAAATTTGATTAAAGAAATAAAAAAATTCAAAAAATAAAATACATGCTCGATTACAAAAAAGTATAAGATATGTACGAAGAAAGTGAAAGGAAACCTCAGGGAGCAGCCATTAAATTAAAATCCGTTTACACAAGATCCACGTTCCCAGTGAAGTGCCCCCAAAATGCTATAGATGACATCGATTGGCGCCACACTAACTAGTTGTGAAAGGTTAGGGAGAATGGAAAGTCTGAGGTGGGAGAGTACTAACCAGACCTCCACTGGAAGTGTGTAGTTCAAATCTGGTACCTTGAGGGAGCATTTTGTCACCAAAACCCCCAGGAAACATCAATGGCAGATGCCAACGAGAAATTAATGGCAAACCGTTGTTGCGTGCAATAATCTGCACGTGTGGTCAAGATGTGGAGAACATTCGAAATCTGGAAAGACTTGTTGTCACTCGGTCCCAGCGAATACCACAGGTTACTGCCAGTGAGCGATCACTGATGATGGCCTGTGAGACAACTCCTAGTGAGTGAAATAATAATAATAATAATAATAATAATAATGATGATGATGATGATGATGATGATGATGATGTCTCCTCCCAAATTCACCATCACCCTGATTTAATATCGTAGATGTTTACTACATTTTCTTAGTTTATAAACAATGTTCACATGATGGTATGATTGTCTTTTAGTAATTATGTGAATTTCATTTCCGTATTCATGTATTCATGCACTGATATGAAAATGAAGACGATAGCGGAGTATAGGATTCCTAACCATGTAACTGATGAAGATACGCTACACATTTTGATGAAAAATATAGAAAAACATGAACATAGAAGAACAGAAAACCAAAACTTTAATAGTAATTTCTTTATTAAAAGAAATAGTTATTTAAATATTTCAACATATAATCTTGTGGGGGAAATCCAACTCCCCAATAAGGAGCACTCTGGATAGGAACAAGAATAAAAATTGTCTCAGTCATGAAAGATTTCTCCTCCACCGGCCGAGGGCAGAAAAAGTGAATTGTAGCATTAAAATAGATTCTACACTGTGATCTTGTCCAGAAGGCCAAGGAATGTTTGTGTTTAATATGTTTCTTTAGTTGTTTGTTCCCTAAAATCATAATTCAGTTTTATCATAATTAGATTGTACATTGCTTTAAAATGATGTAATTTTACATAGATAACATTTATTTTTTACTAGCAAAAGTACCCGTCGTTGACTGGGTTACTCTGATTTATGAAAGTATGATAGGTTATGAAAAGGAAGGGTTGTAAAGAGATAGCTTCGAATTTGAGGGTATCAAAACCAAAGCAAAATATGATAAAAGTAAAAATAAAATAGATAAACCCCATAATTTATTATACCATACCTGTTCACACTGAAATACTTATCACAATATTCTGTGGATCTATATTAAAAAACCTTGTTAAATTTTGTGACATATTTCCATTCTATGGAGGTCAGGTGCGAACGAACACCCCATAATTTTATTATACCATATTTCTTCAAACTGAAACATAATTATCAAAGCATACTTACGCAGATAGATATGAAAAGTCTTTATTAAAGTTTATGCCTATTTCCATTCTATAGAGGCCAGTCGCGAATGCAGACCCCCACAATTTTATTATACCATCCCTATTTAAGTTAAAACATACTTATCAAAATATTCTTATGTACATCTATATCCAAAACACTTGTAAACGTTTTTTTTTTTTATTTTTTATTTCCATACTTTGTGGATCAGGCGCGAAAATTTTAATCTGCAGGATCAAACATACCCATTCCTGTGTCTCGATACATCTTCTATCATTATATGTAATCAGTTTTTTAAAATAGTCAACCATATAGGAGCCTATTCGTGACCAGACACACACACACACACACACACACACACACACACACACACACACACACACACACACACACATTCAGCTTTATAAATGCCGTCATATAGTATCGACAGTAATAGTTCGGCAAATCGTATCTATATTGCTGCAGGCATTTTTCAGTTAACAGGCCTTCTATATCTCGGTGACCGTGAATAAGTCATCTACTTTTGTAATAAATAATTTCATCAAGAATTCTTCATAAGTTTTGGTTTCGGTTTCGATTATAACTGATGGCACTCCAGTAATCTATTTTTTTATAAATATTTTATCAAAAATCTTTCATAAGTCTTGGTTTCTGTTTCGATTATGGCTGAACGATCTCAGGTTATATATATATACTAGCATGGGTACCCAGCGTTGACATGAAGTTCTGTTTGAAACACACTGGTATACTAATTATTTTCATCATGGGCAACGTAGATACCCCCACAACAACAAAAAAAAACGGATGAAAACATGTAAATGTAAACGCCCAAAAAAGAAGTATGTGATACCCTCTCCACCAGATATTTCGGCAGAAGGGCTACAAAGAGAAGAAACGATTCTCCGGATATTGAGCACTGGAAATACCCCCCAAGACAAGATAATTAAAAATAAATCATTACAACTTTTGTTTCAATAAAAATAGCAGTGAATGCCCGTGCGATCGCAAAAAAAAAGAAAGAAAAAAGATCTACCAAAAATTAATTCCAAAAACAATTAAATGACATTTTTCGTCATTTTATATTTCTAATTTAATCACCCACCCCCACCCCCACATTGAATTTGTCATATTTTGTGGTTCGTTCAGTTTATAAAATTGTTAAGTGAAAGTATATAATCGTTTCATAAAAATTGATTAAATTTATCGTTATTTTATGTTCTAAATGTAATTCCCCCCCCCACCACAAAAAACTAAAAAATTTTGTATCTGTCATATTTTATCCACCCCCTCCCTCGATCGCCAAACTTGAAAAAATGCTAGAGATGACATGTCTGGTTGAACGCTTTGTGGCCAAAAAGTAGGTTTTCATTTTACGTTAAATTTATATAGAAAAGTTATCCCCCACGCTAAAATGTTAATTTTTTTTTCAAAATTTCTTCTTCCATATTATTTATAAAGACTGCTTAAATGTATTAGGCCACAAAAAACCAGGTCTTAATTTTTTGGTCAATGTCAAGTTTCTTTCCAACTCCCCCCAAAACTTTAAAATGACGACTTTTAATGTTTTCGGTGGTGCTGAAAACGAATAGCACGCTTAAATTTGTGGGCAGATAAGTAGTTTTCATGATATGAAGGAATTACTTTTTCAAAAAGTGGGGGACCACTTTTCTATATAAATTTACGTAAAATAAGCACCCACTTACTTGTCACCTAATAATTTCTTCATAATGAAACAAATTTAACTGTGGTATTCGTTTTCAGCACCGCCGAAAATTGGTGCTGTTTTTTCTTTTTTTACTAAGAGATGCGTTAGGTGTATCAGAATTTTTGTAGGAATTTTTGACACCCCTAACACGAAACTGCGAATAAAATATAAAAATCTCGTAATTTCTCTTCTAAAAGTGGGTTGTTTATTTTCTTTATGGATTATACTTCCAAAATAAACTATTAAAGTTGTTTTAAAAGTAAGAGAAATATTTTTTTTTATTTTTTTAAAACAGTAATGAATTTTACGAACTCAATATTTTTCAATTTTTAAACTTTAAAAATCTATCAAAATTTTTCTATTGATTCTATTTTTACGATATTTTCAGTGTCAATGTGAAATTTTATGTTCTTTCCAATAAACTGAATATAATATTTTAGACAAACGTTTTTTTTTAATTCACGCCCCCCCATTTTCAAGTGTCTATTAAAAAGTAAATAATTAATTTACTCACCAAAGTGTTATATATCACAAATTGAAGAGAAAAGTTCAATAAATAATATATTCAAATTCAAAACAATTCAGCTTAGAATAATATTTGAAATGAAAACAAAAACAAGAAATATTTAATAACGTGCTCCGTTTAAAACATTTATTCAGTTAAACTATCACAGTTATTTCCCCTTTTGGTAACCTTGGTCCTTGCTCCTTTAATTGAAAAAAAAATTAGGGCTTGAATTACATTTTTCGAGTAGTTATAAGCTTGGAAAGACAGGGGGTCGAATAATTCACGCCTCCCATTTTGAAATCTCTATTAAAAAGTAAATAATTAATTTACTCACCAAAGTGTTATATATCACAAATTGAAGAGAAAAGTTCAATAAATAATATATTCAAATTCAAAACAAAAAAAAGTAGTGCTTTTTAGAAATTTACCTGTAAAGTCCGAAGTTTAAAACCTTCTTTTTTTAAAAAAAACCACGTTGTTTGTTTTTTTATTCTTTTTTTTTTAATGAAATCTCAGTCCTTGCTCCTTTAATTGAAAAAAACATTAGGGCTTGAATTCCATTTTTCGATTAGTCATAAGCTTGGAAAGACGGGGTGGCATTATTCACTATTTTTCATGAAATTTCTGACACACCTAGAGATTCGTTCATTTTTTCATCTCATAATTTAGGACGCTAATTATGCTGTTAGTAAGTTTACAAAAGCATACTTAAATTTTATAAGCAAACATCAAAAAGAGCAGGGGATGGTGGATTTTGATCACATGTGTCTCTGTGACTAACTCTGAGGATGCAAGTAAATGAGGACATTAGTTTTAATTATTTTTATCTAACAAATAAAAAAGGTTACTTAAAAAGTAAGAATTAGTGAAAAAAAATTCCTCCGAATTAAAATTAAAAAAATAATTCAGCTTAGAATAATATTTGAAATGAAAACAAAAACAAGAAATATTTAATAACGTGCTCCGTTTAAAACATTTATTCAGTTAAACTATCACAGTTATTTCCCCTTTTGGTTTTCTGGTTTTTGGTTTGAAAATAAAACGGTTTTAGATTTCAGATAAGATAAATTAAATCAAACATAACTTGAAATTTAAATAAACTAAATAATTAAAAAAAATTTAATTAGTATAGTTGAAACAACGCTATTATGTCGAATAAGTAATGTCATCGAGGTAATTATTTAAATAGATTGCATTTAATGTGATATGTTAATGACCGTAACTCAGTAATGAAAAAGTGGTTTAAAGAATGCTATATATTGAAAGTCCGTATACAACATAATGTCTCCTTTGACAGAAGTATCCTAATATGGGCATTAATATTTCTTGACCTTTATATTTCTTTGGTGATTGGTAGTTGTACACTGACACACACACACGAACGCTACTACTTTTTATATATATATATTTTCTTTTCATAAGTTTTTATTTCAGTTTCGGGTCAAGCTAATGCACCCAAATCATATGGATATATTTTTGGTTCCCCGACAAAAAGAGGGTGGACCTGTAAATTCACACTTACCGTTCGTCCGTTTATCTGTTCGTCTGTCCGCACTTTTCTCAATAACTATGCCTTCGAATTTTTGGAAATTTTCCACAAACATTAAACATGATATGAGTAAAATGTAATAGAACGGATTATCCGAGAAAACTCCGCTTGCCCCCTACGAGTGTCTTTCGGATTAAAATTGACACTTTTGTGTTTATTAAAAAAGAATTGATGCCTTGGATTTTTATAAAACTTTCTGAAAAGTTGTAACTACTGATTTCTATGCAATTTTGTTTGTCTATACGTCGCCATAACTCCTAGGTGTGCTCCAGGGGCTTTTTATGTTTAATAAAAACACTCCACTTTTGGGACTATTTTACCATAGTTGTCCAAAATTTCCTGTGTATGTCTATTTTGCAGTTTTGCATTGTGCTAAACTTAAATTTAAATATGTTAAGGCCTTGGAGATTTTTGGGGCTATATGGTGTGTGAGGCAAATGGTGGACTTTGTCATTTCTTTTTCTTTTTTTCTTTTGGATAATGCAGAACTCAAATTTTCATATGCTAAGGCATAAAACTGCACCGTTCGTTCATTTTCACCAGGATTTGAAGTCCCTGGGGACTTTTGGGCTAAATGGAGGGTCGACAAATGCTGAACTTAGTCAGATTTTTTATGTCTCATTCACTGTGCACTCACGGGGGACCATGCATGCTTCACTTGTTTTTTTTTGAAATCTCAACTTTATAAGATATAAAATTCGATAGAACATTAACTCTATGATAATATATACGAAATCTGCAAGAATTAAAATATCATATTCAAGCATACTTTGCGACCCGGGCGTCCCTGCTAGCTTAGATAAATACTTTTGCAGTTTTAACAAAAAAGCTACAATAATATCAGAGCGTCTCCATTTACGCTGAACATCTACAAAATGCCAACATCAATATATTACATATGGATGAGTCTCCTGTGGAATTTCCACAGGTCCCGCTAGTATTTATAAAAAGAATTTATAAAACACGAGGACAGATCAACTTTATTATAAAGATAAATAATAGAAATACAACCAAAAATGTAATCATGTTAGTAGTAACTAAAAATGGCAAAACATTTTGTACAAATATTTTGTTATCGACAGTTTGACTGTTCGACAGATCTTGCTTACTAGGACTTCAGAAATGACGTCATTTTTCAGTGCTTGAACCTGTATTTACGTAGATCACGATTTAATTATATGCAAATATTCCAGCATAAAACATGTGAAGAGACGACTGTACATGACAAGATGAAACAAAGACCCATGCATTGGATGCAAGATAGAGCAAATACTTTGACTTCTTTGGAACCAACGAAGTGTCTTCGGAAAGTGCAAATCTTACGGTAATTGATTTTATCGTTTGGGGTTTATTCCAAGTTAAATTACATAGGAGAAAAGTCGTAAACATGGAATCGTTCAAACTCTGTAGACGACAGCTTGAATAAAGATTCCGCTTGAATTTACCCAAAAGGCATCAGATAGCAGAGCAGTCGATGTGCAGATTTTTACGATAAGCATCTAAAATGTACGGTTTTCTTTTGTTTTAACACCGTTTTTGTCATCAACGTCTCTTTTCAATGTCTGACAATTACACGTGTACATATAAATTAATTGTGCTAAACTTCTTGTCCTTTCTAATATAATCAATACTATTTAAATTATCGTCTTATCCGCAGAGAGAAAAAAAGAAACATAGCCTCGAAACGGCTGTAACTGAGACTGTGCCGGAAAGAAATAACGTTAATGAAAGAGAAACATAGAGAGATAGAGAGGGAGGAAGAGAGAGAGAGAGAGAGAGAGAGAGAGAAAATCACACACACACACACACACACACATATATATATATATATATATATATATATATATATATATATATATATATATATTCAACGATTTGACATTTGAGAACTCTAACAAACTCCTCCGAAAATTTTGGGTCTAAGCACTTGAAATTTTAGATATAGATTCCTCTGATATGGATCTAACTAAATAACTTGATTTGAACTCAAAACACTAAATTTTAAGGGGTCATAATAGGGGGCAAATTTTAAAAAATTGACCGTTTTTATTGTTTTTTTTTTTTTTTGCTCAGCATACACCTCCGAACACCCGGGCAACGCCGGACACCCACGCTAGTATATCTATAAAAGTGAACGTGTCTGTGTATCTGTCTGTGTATCTGTCCGTCTGTGTGTCTGTGTGTGTACATTTCCCTACGCAATAACTTTCTCAATTTTAAGTCTACAGACTCGAAATTTGATATACAGAATACTGAGATTTGGGAAAAAATATATAATCGGTTTTCAGCCAGAAATTTGGCGATTAAGGGGTCAAAGTTCAACAATTTGACCTTTGAGAACTCTACCAAACTCCTCCGACAATTTTGCGTCTAAACACTTGGAATTTTAGATATAGGTTCCTTGGACATTTATCTATCTTAATAACCCGATTTCAGCCTAAAACAATGTCAAGGGGTCATAATAGAGGTCAAAAACTAAAAAAATTGACCGTTTTTGTTATTTTTTTGTTTTTTGTTTTTTTTTGCTCAGCATACACCGTAAAACACTCGGGCAACGCCGGACTGAAATGCAAGTCGATAGATCTATAAAAGTGACGTGTGTGTGTGTGTGTGTGTGTGTGTCTGTCTGTCTGTGTACATTTCCTCACGCAATAACTCTTTCAATTTTTAGTCTACAGACTCGAAATTTTGATATACAAGGTACTGAGATTTGGGAAAATCGATGTAATGTGTTTTCGGCCAGAAATTTGGCTGTTAAGGGGTCAAAGGTCAACGATTTGACCTTTGTGAACTCTACCAAATTCAACGAATATTTTGGATCTAAACACTTGAAATGTTAGATATGTGTTCCTTGGACATGGATCTAACTTAATAACTTGATTTGAGCCTAAAACAGTAAACGTTAAGGGGTCATAATACGGGTCTAATTAAAAAAAATTTTTTTTTTTTTTTGCCTAGCATACACATCTAAACACCCGGGCAACGCCGGCCACCCATGCTAGTATATCTATAAAAGTGAAAGTGTCTATGTGTCTGTGTACATGTCCCTACACAATGATTCTGTCAATTTTCAGTCTACAGACTCGAAATGTTATATACAAGGTACTGGTATTTGGGA
Source organism: Euprymna scolopes (assembly GCF_053919585.1). Taxonomy (NCBI): domain Eukaryota; kingdom Metazoa; phylum Mollusca; class Cephalopoda; order Sepiida; family Sepiolidae; genus Euprymna; species Euprymna scolopes. The sequence continues at coordinate 22,283,063 of NC_136484.1, read as the reverse complement.
AACTCTTTGTAATCCGTTTCCGGCCATAAATGTGGCTGTTAAGTGGTCAAAGTTTTAGGTCTACACACTTGAAATTTTATATATAGGTTCCTTGGACATGGCACTAACTTAATAACTTGATTTGAGTCCCAAACAATAAATTTCAAGGGGGCATAATAGGGGTCAAAGTTTTAAAAAATTTGACCTCTGCGGTCTCGACCAAATTACTCAGACAATTTCTGGTCTAAACATTTTAAATATTATATAAAGGGTATTCAGAGATAGGGAAAACTTTTTAATCGATTTGGGTCGAAATTTTTAATTACCAATATATAAATATATGTATGTATGTTTGCATGTCTGCCTAAAACTTTCGACAGAGGCGAAGTATTTTACCAAGATCAGTATCGTTTTGAAGCTCGACCATTCATACGACAAATATAAAAAAAAGTGGCTAAAAACATTAAAATCTTCACCTTTAACTGGGCACTTTTCAACAGGGGCGGTCGCTTTTTTTCGCCGATATTTTTGAAAGTCTTCTTTTCCTTTCGATTGTCTAGCCTTAATTTAAACCTATGTCACTTCCGTTTTGGCGGTGGTCGTAACAGCAAAGACGTCAGGTTTTTCCCCATTCTTTTACTTTTTCTCGGTACGGGTTCGAGCCTGCCTTCCTACTACCACTTTTTTTTTTTTTGCTCAACATACACATCTAAACATCCGGGCAACGCCGGGCTGAAATGCTAGTGATAGTGCAGAACAAAACCTCTAAAATCACAGATTTACCGATTCTGTGTGTTGACTAATTTCTGTTTAATGGTCGACTCAACAAACACTGAATTACATATGTGTGGCATGTGATTTCATTCGGCATCAGGTGAACAGTAATAATATAACCATTTCTATTATTATTAATGCGTATTATTTACAAACGGGTTTTTTTTACTATTACTACATCTGGACAGGAGCTGTTTGGCGCGCCATACCATGCCTTGATAAAGTTTAAAACCGGCCTGGAAACCTAGTAGGTAATGCTCTTTTCTATTCCTTGCAACCTCTTTCCCATTGAAGAGACCTTGCGAGACTTTCTCTACTTTATCGTTATTGCCATGGCAATTGCTCACTTAAGATACACTTTATGCCCTCCTTTGTCAAACTTTCACAATAACACTCGACTAGTTACAACCACTACCAATAAATTTCCACTCTCTGTCCCTAAATCCAAACGCAAATTTCATGAACAAAGCTTCTTTCCTAGAACTGCCCTCCTGTGAAAAACTGTTCCAATTGACTGCTTCCCCGCTGATTACAATATGATAACCTTCAAGTCTCATGCAAACAAGTTCTTGTTGAGCCGTCATCTTAAATAACTCTACCCAATCTACACCATTAACGATTACTAAACTACCACCTTACATTCATTAACACTTATCCTTGAGTGGCCTTCGAGCCAAGTGGTAACTTCCTTGTAAAAAAATAGAAATAAAATTACAAGGTAAATTGATGTAATGGAATCGGTTAGGCAGCGTTAAAAAGTTATCGGTTACGTTGTGTTGAATTGCGCGCTGATAATGCCGGGTAAAATATGGATTGTATTATGTTTGTATAGATGACTACATATGTATTGGAGTAGACGTGCTATAAAAATAAAATAATAATAAGGATTTCTGAAAGTCACTTGTAATATTTATTTAAGACAACAGTGTAGACAGATGTAGATTGTTGAATTATGTAATAAATTAAGTATGATGAATGAAACAGTTTCTATGTTTAAAATGTTCCGCATCGGAATAAGCGTAATCCGAAATAAACTAAAGAGAAAATCAATATTTCTACAAAACAAAAAAAAAAAAAAGACCAGGGTCAAAAGTGTAGAATCTGTTTTGATGCTTCACTCAAGTTAATTGATTCTTGGTCAATATAGGAGAAATCTTTATACTGAGACAATTATTATATTTTTGGATACTGCCAGACTGCCCCCTTTTTGCCCTTGTTTTATAGGAGCTGCCTCCCCCCCCACACCACATTAAAAACGACCTTGTGTCTAATTTGTTTTCGTGGGAAAACAAATAAAGACCTAAAACAAACAAGACTCAAGGATGAAAAAATATCAAAAATAGGCTAGTCAAAATCAAATATTGATTTATCAGGTTAATTTGTATCAGCAATAAACATAAAAAGATAATTTAATACATTAGATCTCGAGTGGAGATGCCGATGTGTCTAAAGGAAAATTAAAAGGATTTATCAACCACCAGTCTCGTTTAGGTTGCATTCATTAATAATTACACCTCACATTAACTTTGCCCTTGTGCCATACTCAGTCTTTGTGGAGAGACAAATCGATAAAAATTCGCATGCTGATATTCTTTGTAAAATATGCAATAGCGATGCACATATTCATTTGGGTACATGAACGATAGTTAGTGTGGTCATCAATTGGTAGGATATAGCAGATTTTATGCTCGAACATGTTCCGGCTATTTTCAAGATAAAACTAAAATATAAAAAAAAATTAACTAAAATACGTATAAAATACGTTTATAAGTCAAATCACAACGCAATATTATGAAAATAAACAAACATTTATTTGTTTAAAATTAATTTTTTTTTTACATGAGAGTCACCAATTATCAAGGCCCAGAAGCCACACGGGCATAAGGGTTATTGTGTGTACAGTAATCAATGGGATAATATCGTAGTAATCGTTTGTATTGGAGATTTGATAAAATGTCTTACTTAAAGGGGAGATTTATCAGGAATTTGTTTATGTTGGACTTGAAGACATTCAAGTTGTAGTTAGGCAGGAAGCAGGCAAACGGAACAGAGTTCCACGGGCGGCCACTTCTAAGAAAGAAGGTTTGTTCATGGAATCTACCTTTTGATTTAGGCACAGATAAAGAATGGGAAAAATTACTGACTGGTTTCAGCTAAACGGGTGTTTATCGTGAAAGATTGGCGAGGGGGGAACCAGAGATGGGAGCTCAAACGAGCACTTGCCATGGAAATAACGATAAAACAACGACAGGCTCGCAACGTCCCTTTTGTGGGAGAGAGGTTGCAGGGAAGGGAAAAGGGCCCCCCACTAGGCTACGAAGTCTATTTTGTGCTCTGTCACGGCAAGATAGGCTGCCTTAGCAGCTCATGACAAAGTGTGGCAGCAGTATTCCATCCTTGGACTTACTTTTTATACAGATAGAGAATTGCATCAGCAATGAGATATCTTCTGGAGCGGTAGAAGGGTTCTAACATTTTTCTAGCGACCTTGGCAACAGACTTGATGTACGTGTTCCATTTCAGGTCAGGAGTAAAGGCCAACCCAAGAAGCGTATCAAAACATGGAGCCTCCACTAGATGAGAGCCATCACATTCAATTGATGCCAGATGGGGATCAGAGCATTGATGATGTAAAGATAGGAACTTGGTCTTAGATGCATGAAAAGTAACCAGCCACTTCTTCTCCACTGTATCACGCGCTCAAGATCAGAGGAGAGAGAATCAGAGAGAACTTTGTCATTTACGGCCTTTAATGTGTTTCCATAGATGGTCGTGTCATCAGCATAGATGTCAACAAATGATTTAAGTATGTGTTTTTAGGGAGATCATTGATGTAGATCAGAAGAGAGTTGGGTCTAGGATGGACCCCTGAGGGACTCCAGCATTAATTCTGTGGGCCTCTCATTTCTGCCCATCAACTACTACTCTTATGAGCCTATGAGAGAAAAATGATTTAATGATTGAAAAAACAATTCCAGTTATACCGTAACTGGTGATCTTGTGAAGTAGGCCCTTATGCCATACCTTATCGAAGGCCTTTGATATGTCAAGAGCAATTGCCCTAGATAGGAAGCCTTTGTCGATAGGTTCACTAATCCTATGAGATATAACCGTTAGCACATCTGCTGTAGATCTGGCAGAATGGAAGCCGTATTGCATATCACTAAGAAGGTTATTTCTGCTGAGGTGGTTGACTACTTCTTTATTTAATATGGATTCCAGCAACTTACTCATGACGCACAGGAGACTTATTGGTCTACTGAGAAGGCGATAACTTATCACCTGAATTCTTAAATACAGAGCATACTGATGAGGTTTTCCAGGGTGTTAGAAATCACTTCTCCTTAAGGCAACGCTTAAACAGTTTTATAAGTATGGGGGCTTGTTCATCACTATAATTGGAATGCCGTTAGGGCCAGTTGCTTTACTGGAATCAAAGTTCTTGATTAGCTTGGCGACCTCACGCACAGATATTTGTATGTTGCATAGCGTGTTTTCTGTTATAGGAGGAAATACAGGAAGTTGATTGCCTTCGTCACATAGGGTAAAATTTGCTGCAAAGTTATTGGCAAATAGTTTGGCTTTGTCTGATGCTGACGAGATAACCTCATGTCCATTGATAATGGTTGGGATAGAACGCACGCTTCTGTTCAAGATCCTATTTGCTATTTGCCAAAACTGGTGAGAACCAAGCCGCTGCTCAGCTACTTTCGATTTAACGGACTAACCATATAGCTCTCTTGCATTTTTTATTACTTTTTTTACAGTGATTGCTGACAGTCATGAAAGCAGCTTTAGTCTCAGAGCATCTATTACGTTGGTAGCTATGGAAAAACTGATTTCTGTGCGCGATGGCGGCAGCACATTCTAGGGAGAATCATGGCTGGCTGTTAGGTTTTTGTTGGATTTTTTTGGATGGTATGAATCAGTCTATACCTACAATTAACCATTCGCTCAGGTCTGATACTATAGAGGACACATCCTTTTTAAACCTGGAATGTAATGGTAGATCAGATATAAATGTACGGAAGCTAGAGTATTGATATACAGTATGCTGGAGAGATACGTCTGAAGACTTATTACATTTTGTTTATATCTTAACTGATACAATCGAGTGGTCGGAAGATCCCAGAGGAGATGGAACGGAACATGAACATAACTTAGGGGAAGTTGTGAGAAAAAGGTCTAGAAGGCTTTCATACTGACCGGTAATATCGGGCACACGGGTGGTTTCGTGAGCAATCTGGGCGAGGACATAGGCAATGGCGAAATCATGACAGAACCTCCCCTCATCATCTGTCTTATTCGAGTGTGTCAGCCATTCCACATTGTGGACATTGAAGTTACTACAAATGTGAATGTTAGCCGAAGGATGAGCGGAGAGGATGTGGTCAATTTTCTCAGATATACTCTTAAAGATAGTAACCCCGTTGTTGTGGGGGCGATAGAGTGCAAGTATGAATGCGATGGTGTAAGCAAGTTCAATATTTCGGTGATAGGCACCAGCTTCAGGATTGTATACATTTTTTCTTTTCTTTTTTCCTCGTCATGATGCTAAGGCGAAGGAAAGAAAAGGTAAAGAATTCGCGTTTTGTTTGTCTTTTATTTTCTAAATGTGTATATTCTTCCGACATTTCAAAATAACACCGCAAAGGAACAACACGCAAATTCTTTACTAACTTTTTTCTTCATGACGAGGAAAAAAAGAAAAAAAATGTATAAAATTCTGAGAATGATGTCTATCGCCGGAATCTTAATTTTAAACAAATAAATATTTTTTATTTTCATAATATTGCGTTGTAATCTGGCGTATAAACGTATTTTACGCGTATTTTATGTAAAATTTTAAATAAAACTCATATGACGGAAAACTCAGTTCTGACTATAAAAACGTTTATTGAAGCATTATGCATCAATGGAAAACAAACGAAACACTGACAATTATTTGGATCATTTCATGACGGCCACAAACAGCCAATAACCTCAAACATGATAAAGGAAAATTTGAATTATCAAATACAAAAATAAAATAATAAAGTAACGTAGCGGAATGGTTTCCGTATGTCGATTAAATTACTTCAGATTGAAACATGAAAACCAGTTAAAACAAATAACACAATGCGATATATTTATTTAAATAAATCAAAACATTTATTTACATCCAAATTGTTCTGCTTAGCAAGTCTTCTTCAGTGTGAAAAAGTAAAACTATATATATATACAATATAAAGCTGAACATCTGCTTGTGTGTGTGTGTGTGTCTGGTTACGAATAGGCTTCTATATGGTTGACTATTTAAAAAAAAAACTGATTACATATAATGATAGATGTATCGAGGATCAGGAATGGATATGTTTGATCTGGCAGAACGATGGTTCATAAAAATGTGTGGGGTCTGCGTTCGCGCCTGGCCCCCAAAGTATGGAAATAAAAAAAATGAAAAAAAAAAAACGTTTACAAGTGTTTTTGATATAGATGTACATAAGAATACTTTCATAAGTATGTTTCAACTTAAATAGGGATGGTATAATAAAATTGTGGGGTCTGCGTTCGCGCCTGGCCTCCATGGAAATGTGGCACAAACTTTAACAAAGACTTTTCATATCTATTTGCGTAAGTATGCTTTGATAATTATGTCTCAGTTTGAAGAAATATGATATAATAAAATAATGGGGTATTCGTTCGCGCCTGACCGCCATAGGATGTAAATATGTCACAAAGTTTAACAAGGTTTTTTAAAGGGGGTGAGGGTCCACAATAACACCTTCACTTTAATCTTAATTCACGTTAGCTTTTATTTATTTTTTTGAGTTGAATCGTATTGTGTCGAACAAATTCGCCTAATAAATTCACGTTCTTATTAAAGTGAAAGCCAAAAAAAGTCACAAATTTTGCATAACTCTGTTTTTTTTCCTTCTCCACTTGCACGTGGCACTCTTTCGAAAATAGATAAATAGATAAATAATAATAAATAAGAACGTTACTTGTTATCGTATCAAAAGAAGGAAAAAATCCTGCTCACATGATTACGTGCCTTTTTAAAAACATTTACATAACCTTTTTATTTTTATTTATATATCTGTTTAAGCTTTTTTGTCAGTGTACTAGAAAGAATTCGGTTGAGTACAACCCTTTCTGCGTGTTCTTTACATTACAATAGTAAAATCCTGAATCTGACGGCGCAATACTACACCGTTCAATACTGTAAAACTGAAACGAAGCTGTTCTGCTTGAAAAGGTTGCAATTTTCTTCTTATTCATATTTATATCGATTCTTTGCTTTAAAAAAGTAAAGTAATTACGTGTTTACTTTTTAATATTCCATTTTGCTGTTTCGGATTTTTTTTCTAAAGTAAGTAAAGCTTCATTATTTTTCTAAACTGTTTTTGTTTCTTTGTTTTTCGATATTTCGTCGATATTATTTAGTAAGAGTGTTTAGCAGAAAAGCCAACAAACGACTAACCGAAAAAATAAATATGCAAGAAATAAATGTTACCCTAGTCAATAGAAGTTCAGTTCATGTTTTATTTTGTTTTGAAATAGGTTTTAATGCTCTTTACTTGAAATAATTGCAGCGAACCGAAAGTAAAACGAAATTTGAGGCGATAACTACTTAAATCCATTTTTATATAAACTACACATGCCATAATCGAATATTCCTCAAGCACAAAATAACGGAAAACATTAAAATATTTTTATAAATATTCCTTACGTTGACGGAACTCTTAAACTGTTAACACAGAATGCTCAGGTGCCCTACCTTCAAATTGAAAACGGGGCTCTCCATTTCAAAGTTGCTGCCATTTTGATATTTTTTTAACCGGTTCGTGAATAATTTTTTTTTTCTTACAAACTACTTAAAAATACAAACCAATGAACTTTTCTACCATAAAAGTAACTTTTACTGACTATGGTAACATTTATTTCTTGTATATTTATATTATTATATATATAACAGTTTCTCTTTGTAAGGAAACATCATTTTGCTGGTCACTAAAGGCTACGAATGGAAACAAAGTTGATATAAAAAAAATATATTTTCGTGAAAATTATCTTTACTTTCATCATATTTTGCTTAGGATAAAATTTTTGAGTATCAAAACCTATCTCTTTACAACCCCCTCCTTTTCATAACCTATCATACTTTCATCAATCACAGTCGATTTTCTGTAGGCTGTTTTTGAACCCAGTCAACGACGGGTACTTCTGCTAGCATATATATATATATATATATATATATATATATATATATATACAGACTTGTATGTAATACACTGAGTTTTACTGGGTTCGTGTAATTCAGTAAAGCTTTTTTTCACGGAGGATGCCTCCAGGGAAAATGTTTTTTCACATGCTTCTTTTCCGTTAAGGGAATTTTCTTTAAACAATATTCTATTGTCAACAGTGTTTTTATTCAAGAAGTCTGAAGAAATGCTGGTTGTAAAAATTTTCAAACGCCATAATGCTTGAAATTGTCGAACTGGTATGGAAACAATTGTAACTTAAAATGAAATACACTTTCTGTTACTATTAACACCTTTTATGAAGTCATAGTTTTGTTTATACAGTATATCTATCTATCTATCTATCTATCTATCTATCTATCTGAAGAATCCTAGAGTGGATAAAACGCGGAATATTCAGTGTAGCTTAATCGCCATATATATTTTATATCCATCTATCTATCTATCTATCTATCTATCTATATCTATCTATCTATCTATCTATATATATATACATATATATATATATATATATATATATATATATATATATATATATATATATATATATATATATATAGTTTCACTTTTTTCATTGTTGTATTTTTACGACATCGCAAGGGTTGTTTCTTTTATTTTCTCGGTCAGGATGTTTTTGTGTAGTAGTCGCAAAACAACATCACATTCTTTTCAGCAACAAGTCATTTCCTAGTTACTTTTTTTCTCTTAATTCTTAAGGTTTAGTTAGTATAAATTATGGAGATAAAGAACCAGGATTCCTTTTATCAAGAACCAATGCTTCGCCATAATTGGCCTCTACAATGGTTGGAGTTCCACTTCCAGTAATAAGAAGGTTTACACCATTGCTTACCTTTTTATACATGGTGTATAAATGAGTTGAGCAGCCCTTTTAATCCTGTGTGGCTGCCTGTCGGGAAGCACTTTTGTATTTATTAAGGTGTTTACATAAGTGTTCCTCATCGGTACGGCTTTTTATTTACCATTATTTTTATATAAAATGACTACAGTAAAAATATCGACAAATGGGGAATAAGAAAATCAGTTTCTTCCAGTTTTTTGGAAAAAGTTCAGCTGCGAAATCGTAGAATTAAAAAAAAATGCTTGTGAAAAAGTTATGTTACCAATTCCAATAGTTTTCCCGATTCTGATACAATTACCGATTCCGATTCTTTACAAATCTCTAAATATTTCATTATAAAATGGTTATTATTTCATGATTAATGCCAAACATGTTAAATGCACATCTATTTTCTCAACCGTACAAAAACACACATGTGGGGAAGTGATCTGTAGATTTTAGTTTTACTGGTCGTTTAAAATCGATAAATATTCGCTATTACATTAAGACTACAAAAATGATAGTCTTTGTTTTAAACAAAATCAAATAAAAATATAATTAAAGGAATCGTTTTTGGCATTGGAAATAGGCACAATTTTTTCCGATTAGGATACCGATTTTGATACCGCCAAATGTCCCATTTTTCTGATTTCCGATTTCCAATTCCGACTCTAATTAATCGTTTCACCACTAATACATAATCGCACTGATGCTTCCCGAAAAGATAACACACTAATCTTTGAAGGTATTAAAACAAAATTATTATAGTAATAATTATCTATCTATCTATCTATCTATCTATCTGTCTCTCTCTCTCTCTCTATATATATATATATATATAACTACTTCATTTACTCACATAAATTAATATACGAAATTATAAATTTATGCGTAAACTTTAAGTATTTACTTCAACAGTACTCAATACGTAGGTAGAACTAGTTAGTAAGTTGTAAAATATATATGGCAATTAAGCTACACTGAATATTCCGCGTTTCATCCATTCTAGGATTCTTCAGGCTCGTGCATAAGCCTGAAGAATCCTAGAGTGGATGAAATGCGGAATATTCAGTGTAACTTAATCGCCATGTATATTTTATAACTTACTATATATATATATATATATATATATATATATATATATATATATAATTACCATTTACTAATTATTATAACCCTAGTTAAAAGGTTATATGGAAAATGGAACATCGGAATAGAGTAGGAAAATTTATTAACAAGAATATACAAAAGTGAGTGGTTAGTCTAGCTAACGAACAAACTCAGTTGGTTCTCTGGATTTGCACCCGATATTAATGCCTAGCCTTCAGGTATTAATTTATTCGTAAGTAATTCCGCCACAACACCCTCTCCCAAGCTGATTACCTCGAAAGGTATATCTTTATTTCTTTTCCTTCGAGTAGACCATAAATGAGTCTGTAATCCTTTTTCTGCCAAAATGTCATGTTTCTACTGTAATTTGTGAGGCTCAATATCAAATGTGTCGTAAACGGATTCAATGGCCGCTACTTATTGCGGAAAATCATCTTGATGCTCAATTATGCGTTTTCGTATCTAATTTACACGCCGCTGCTGTTTGAATTTCGGACGCTTGATACTGTTGATGATGTTAATGATGTTGATGTCGATTATGTTGATGATGTTAATGATGTTGATGATGTTGATTATGTTGATGATGTTGATTATGTTGATTATGTTGATGATGTTGATTATGTTGATGATGATGATGTTGATTATGTTGATGATGTTAATGATGTTGATGATGTTGATTATGTTGATGATGATGATGATGGTGTTGATTATGTTGATTATGTTGATTATGTTGATGATGATGATGATGATTATGTTGATGATGTTGATGATGTTGATTATGTTGATTATGTTGATTATGTTGATCATGATTATGTTGATTATGTTGATGATGATTATGTTGATTATGATGTTGATGATGCTTATTATGTTGATGACGTTGATTATGTTGATGACGTTGATTATGTTGATTATGTTGATGATGATGTTGATTATGTTGATTATGTTGATGATGTTGATTATGTTGATGATGTTGATTATGTTGACGATGATGATGATGTTGATTATGTTGAGGATGATGTTGATGATGTTGATTATGTTGATGATGATGTTGATGATGTTGATTATGTTGATGATGATGATTATATTGATTATGATGATTATGTTGATTATGTTGATGATGATTATGTTGATTATGTTGATGATGATTATGTTGATTATGATGTTGATGATGCTTATTATGTTGATGACGTTGATTATGTTGATGATGTTGATGATGTTGATTATGTTGATGATGATGTTGATTATGTTGATTATGTTGATGATGTTGATTATGTTGATGATGTTGATTATGTTGACGATGATGATGATGTTGATTATGTTGAGGATGATGTTGATGATGTTGATTATGTTGATGATGATGTTGATGATGTTGATTATGTTGATGATGTTGATTATGTTGATGATGTTGATTATGTTGATTATGTTGATTATGTTGATTATGTTGATGATGATTATGTTGATTATGTTGATTATGTTGATTATGTTGATGGTGTTGATTATGTTGATTATGTTGATTATGTTGATTATGTTGATGATGTTGATTATGTTGATTATGTTGATGATGTTTATTATGTTGATTATGTTGATTATGTTGATTATGTTGATTTTGTTGATTATGATGATGATTATGTTGATGATGTTGATGATGTTGATTATGTTTATTATGTTGATTATGTTGATGATGATGATTGTGTTGATTATGTTAATTATGTTGATTTTGTTGATTATGCTGATGATTATGTTGATGATGTTGATGATGTTGATTATGTTGATTATGTTGATTATGTTGATTATGTTGATTATGTTAATGATGTTTATTATGTTGATTATGTTGATTATGTTGATTATGTTGATTTTGTTGATTATGATGATGATAATGTTGATGATGTTGATGATGTTGATTATGTTGATTATGTTGATTATGTTAATTATGTTAATGATGTTGATTATGTTGATTATGTTGATTATGTTAATGATGTTTATTATGTTGATTATGTTGATTATGTTGATTATGTTGATTATGCTGATGATTATGTTGATGATGTTGATGATGTTGATTATGTTGATTATGTTTATTATGTTGATGATGATGATTATGTTAATGATGTTGATGATGTTGATTATGTTGATTATGTTTAGTATGTTGATTATGTTGATTATGTTGATTTTGTTGATTATGTTTAGTATGTTGATTATGTTAATGATGTTGATGATGTTGATTATGTTGATTATGTTGATTATGTTGATTATGTTGAGTATGTTGATTTTGTTGATTATGTTTAGTATGTTGATTATGTTAATGATGTTGATGATGTTGATTATGTTGATTATGTTTAGTATGTTGATTATGTTGATTATGTTGATTATGTTGATTATGTTGATGATGTTTATTATGTTGATTATGTTGATTATGTTGATTTTGTTGATTATGTTGATTATGTTGATTATGTTGATTATGTTGATGGTGTTGATTATGTTGATTATGTTGATTATGTTGATTATGTTGATGATGTTGATTATGTTGATTATGTTGATGATGTTTATTATGTTGATTATGTTGATTATGTTGATTATGTTGATTTTGTTGATTATGATGATGATTATGTTGATGATGTTGATGATGTTGATTATGTTTATTATGTTGATTATGTTGATGATGATGATTGTGTTGATTATGTTAATTATGTTGATTTTGTTGATTATGCTGATGATTATGTTGATGATGTTGATGATGTTGATTATGTTGATTATGTTGATTATGTTGATTATGTTGATTATGTTGATGATGTTTATTATGTTGATTATGTTGATTATGTTGATTATGTTGATTTTGTTGATTATGATGATGATAATGTTGATGATGTTGATGATGTTGATTATGTTGATTATGTTGATTATGTTGATGATGATGATTATGTTGAGTATGTTGATTATGTTGATATTGTTGATTATAATGATGATTATGTTGATTATGTTGATTATGTTGATTTTGTTGATTATGATGATGATAATGTTGATGATGTTGATGATGTTGATTATGTTGATTATGTTGATTATGTTGATGATGATGATTATGTTGAGTATGTTGATTATGTTGATTTTGTTGATTATGATGTTGATTATGTTGATTATGTTGATTATGTTGATTATGTTGATTATGTTGATTTTGTTGATTATGATGATGATAATGTTGATTATGTTGATTATGTTGATTATGTTGATGATGTTGATTATGTTGATGATGTTGATTATGTTGATTTTGTTGATTATGATGATTATTATGTTGATGATGTTGATTATGTTGATTATGTTGATTTTGTTGATTATGATGATGATAATGTTGATTATGTTGATTATGTTGATGATGTTGATTATGTTGATGATGTTGATTATGATGATTTTGTTGATTATGATGATTATTATGTTGATGATGTTGATTATGTTGATTTTGTTGATTATGATGATTATTATGTTGATGATGTTGATTATGTTGATTATGTTGATTATGTTGATGATGTTGGTGATGTTGATTATGTTGATTATGTTGATTATGTTGATGATGCTGATGATGTTGATTATGTTGATTATGTTGATTATGTTGATTATGTTGATGATGATGATGATGGTGTGGATTATTTTGATAATGTTGATTATGTTGATGATTATGATTATTTTGATTATGTTGATTATGTTGATGATGATTATGTTGATTATGTTGATTATGTTGATTATGATGATGGTGATGTTGATTATGTTGATTATGTTTATTATGTGTATTATGTTGATTATGTTGATTATGTTGATTATGTTGATGATGATGATGTTGATTAGGTTGATTATCTTGATTATGTTGATGATGATTATTATGTTGATTATGTTGATTATGTTGATTATGTTGATGATGATGATCATGATGTTGATGATGATCATGTTGATGATGATGATTATGTTGATTATGTTGATTTTGTTGATGATGATTATAATGTTGCTGATGTTTATTATGTTGATTATGTTGATTATGTTGATGATGATGATGTTGATTATGTTGATGATGATGATTATGTTGATTATGTTGATTATGTTGATTATGTTGATGATGATTATGTTGATTATGTTGATTATGTTGATGATGATGATGATGATGATGTTGATGATGTTGATGATGTTGATGATGTTTATTATCTTGATTATATTGATTATGTTGATAATGTTGATGATGATGGTGATTATGTTTATCATGTTGATGATGTTTATTATGTTGATTATGTTGATGATGATTATTATGTTGATGATGTTGATGATGTTGATTATGTTGATGATGTTGATTATGTTGATGATGATGATGTTGATTATGTTGATGATGTTGATGATGATGTTGATGATGTCGATTATTTTGATGATGTTGATTATGTTGATGATGTTGATGATGCTGATTATGATGATGATGATGATAATGATGATGATGATGATGTTGATGATGATGATTATGTTTATTATGTTGATTATGTTGATGATTTTGATGATGTTGATGATGTTGATTATGTTGATGATGATGATTATGTTGATTATGTGGATGATTTTGATTATGTTAATGATGTTAATGATGCTGATGATGTTGATTAATTTGATGATGTTGATTATGTTGATGATGTGTATGATGTTATGTTGATGATTTTGATGATGTTATGTTGATGATTTTGATGATGTTGATGATGTTGATGATGTTATGTTGATGATGTTGAGTATCATGATTATGTTTATTATGTTGATGATGTTGATTATGTTGATTATGTTGATGACGTTGCTGATTCTCTTTATATCATTTTTGCCAGTTCCCAAAATTTAAAGGTTATTTCTAAAGCGCTTTAAATAAAACTGTATCTCTAAGATTGTACTTGAGAGTAATTTGGACGGAATTTCGAACGGAACCGTTCATTTCACGGGAGTAGCATGCTTTTGTTCCGTCAGCCATGACTAGATAGAGGTAATTCGCAATTGTATTTTTCGATCGCCCACTCTAAGGATTAACCTTCAGGAGAAAATCACTTTTTACAATTGATTTGCCAAGTATTCTAACCACTGCTCCACGGATCACGAGGTCGACAGAAATATTCCTGAGTTTGACACGATACACCTGAAGAAAGTCGGAGGTTACATCGACCGAAACGTTGTGAAAATGACAATCAAGATGAGAACAGTAGTCTGATAAATCTAAATAATATGAATAACCAATCCTCATCTAAAAAAATTAGAAACGTCATCCCGCAAAGTCTTTACGTATCCTAGACAACTGTTGTTCGGAATTTGGTCAGTGTTTATGAGTAATAGGTGATTTCTTTGCTTTAAGCATACTTGTAATATCTTGATCCGTGGACATGGTGTACTGCTTGCGCATCAGGCATTACACCATGTCAGTGCTCGGATGACCCATGTGGAAATTTATATTTCTTTTGCAGAATTTTAGAAATAATGACTCTTTGACTATAAATCAGAACATTGTCGCAGATTATGTGGATGGCTTAATTAAAATCTGTGCTAATTTATGCTTTGCAGTTTTCATAAATTCATCATTCACTGCTTCTGTCTTTATTTCTTGAAGGATCACCGGTAGTTCTTGGATTGTGTTGCGTCTCATCATTGTAATTTCACTCGACTTTAAATGGTTCAAAATGTATAGTGGTCAATTTGAAGCGTAAATAAAATGAAATTAATGGCTCTCGTCTTGGAAAAGTTTCATGTTTTGACAAACTGCTGGGACTGACCTACACTCCTGATCTGAAATGCAACACATACATCAAATATGTTGCCAAAATCGCTGGAAAAAATGGTTGGATCACTCTACAGCTCCAGTAGGTTTCTCACTACCGATGCAATCTTCTATCTGTATGATCCGGGTACTCCTTAAAATGGAGTACTGTTGCCACATCTGTGTAGAAACTGCTCGGTGTAGCCTATCCAGCCTTGATAGAGTTCAAAACCGGCTTCGAAATCTAGTAAATGATGCCATTTTCTCTTCCCTGCAACCTCTTTCTCACAGAAGAGACGTTGTGAAACTGTCTCTGTTCTATCGTTATTCAAATAGGAAGTAAGTGACTGAACTCCAATCTATGGTTCCCCCTTGCTAAACTTTCATAAAAAAGCACTTGACTAGCTATAACCACTATAAATGATTTCCCACACTTGTGGGAGTTGAAAACTCCCAGCCTAACTCGATTATCGCCCTTTAACTCAGAAGAGCGACCTAGCTACGTCACTTCCTGTCCCCCATATTTCTTCCTCTTTTGCGCTGGACTTTCAAGCAGTCAAGATGTCAAGATGTAACGGGTGGCATAAGTAACCACAGCGCCCTGACTAGCCAGTCAGCCTTTCACAGCTACCGATCGCAAGTAATAAACTCTCATTCTAACGAACTCTCATTCTTTCTATCGTTTCTTCATGTATATTTATGTAAATAAATTGCATTTCTTTCGCTGATATATAACGGTATGTTTTCGTCTTCATTATGAGACCTTTTGCCTTTTCAATTCCTCTACCATTAAATACATACACCATTATATACATGGGGACGGGGTCGTCTATCACACAGCAGACCATCCTGTCCCTATCTGTGCCTGAAGCTAAATGCAGATTCCATGAAAAAAGTTTCTTTCTCAGAAGTGCCCGCATGCGAAACACTGTTCCACTGGCTTGCTTCCCGGTTAAATACAACATGGTAGCTTTCAAATCTAATGTAAACAAGTTCTTGTTTAGCCGTCCTCATAAATAATCAAATTGTACCCAATTAACATCATTAAGGATTACTACACTAATTAACCCTTATCCTGGAGTGGCCTGATTATCAAAAAAAGTCCCCAACGTGCAAATAACGGTGAAATTTCGAGACTGCGTAGTTAATGCTAAGACCCTCTTTCTCTATATGTATGTAATAATTTTTCCGTCTTAAATGCATAGGCGATTGTTTGTTTGTTTGTTTTTTTGTTTTGTTTTTTTCGAACCCTCGGGCATTTTATGTAGCAAGTATGCGCCCATATTGTATTGACTAGCGTCGCTTGCCACTTGTGTGTCTAGTTCTGGGTAGAAATATGTTAACATTTGATGTTAGGATTTTTAATTTTCTCAAACGTTTACTGGCACTTGGTAGTCCATTCCCAACCTTTATTCTTTTTTCAAAAGCTGGTTAAGTAGTGCACGCGATTCATACATGTTTGGAATAAAGCTATCATAATATCTAATTAGCGAGACCTAAACTACTTTGCAGTTGAGTAGTATTTCCGGGCGCAGGCATCTCCCTTATAGCAGCGGCTCTTTCGGGATCTGGATGGCTGTCGTTCTTATCTAATGTGTTTCAAATAATTGATTTTTTGTACGAAGAATGCACATTTGCTTTCTTTAATTTAGAAAGCAAATCTTGTATTCGTCTGAATACTCCGTAGATATGATCTTTATGTTGATGCATATTCTTGCTGACTATAACGATATCATTAAATATGTGATGGCAAAGTCAAGGCCGCCTAGTATAGTATCTATGCCCTATTGAAAGATGGCAGGCGCGACCATGACTCCAAATGCTAGTCTGTCATATCTGTAAAGACCTTGATGACACAGAGTCATTTGGCACTCTCATTTTCGACGGGGATTTGGAAATATGCGTCCCTTAGGTCAATTTTCGAGAAAATTTTTTTTTACCGCTGTTCAGTTTTGTAAAAACATCCTCTGGACTTGGTAGACGGTAATGGAAGTCCTCTACTGATGCATTCAAACAGATAGAAAAATCTGTAATATGAGAAATTTCCACCATTTTTTGTTAAGTAGATAATGGAAGCAGCCTAATTACTGTATTCTATTTTCGAGAGAACAACGACATTTACGTAAATAAAAAAAATGTTTTAAACAATTGGGTTCAAAGTAGGGCGTCCCCCAGTATGAAAGGGTGAATGCGGTATTATGGTGAAAGAAAATACTAGCTAAGAGAAACTTTTGTTTAGTTCTGAAGTGACAAGGATGATCAACGACCCCTAATATCCGCCCTTTTCAGTTAGCCTTGTGCCTAAATTTTTTGCTAAGTTTGAACTTACATTGTAATTTTAGCTTGAATAAAAAATTAATATCTCAAGTTCCTTGTTTATTTTTTCCTGGCACGTTACGTTTTCTTTTGAATACTGGTTGAATATTTTGTTTTAACCTTAGTTCCCCGGATATTTTCGTACATTTTCCCAGGTGCGAATACTTCTGTGAATTCTTATTTTTAAGTCTGAGATTAAATTCTCTGTTTCTGATAAAACTGATTCTGCTTTTCTGTAGAACGTGAATATTGGTAGGTTCCATGAGTTGAATTCATGCATCCAGTCTGACCGCAGTACACTCGCGGAATTTTTCAGAACATAATTTTTACATTTTAGTTTAACTTTGGTCAGAAATTCTCCCTCAAAGTGGAGTTGTGTAACGTTAACGGCCTTCGCTGTTTTGTAAGATCTCAACATTGTGGGCCATTCATTTTTCCCACGTTTTTAAATTTAGTATTGATAGGTCTGAACCGGAATCCCACTGAAATGTAATTTCTTTGCTTAGAAGTTTTACTATTACATATGTAAACTTTGATATTTTACATATTTATGTAAACATTCTTTATGGTTTCCGACGTTTTCGTTAAACGCACACGAATTTAATTATTTTCCAGATCTGTGGGGATATGCGTAACAATCTTTCTTATTATGTTAATTTGCGATCCATTAGGAACCATACTACTTATCCTCCGAGAGCAGTTGTCTTGTTTTAGAAAAAAAAAAAGCATCTTCGCCAACCAAAAGTGTCATGAAATATTTATTGTTTGTGGTAGACACACACAGAAGAAAAAGAATAAAACTTTCTTTCTCATATTTTTTAGAGTGACAAACTTGCCAACAGTAGCCGAGAAAAGAAAACCCTTCTTTATAGTCAGCTAGCAAGGAGACCCGACTTTGCTCGAGATTGAATGATGATCCCCCCATATTTTTATTGTCATCGAAATCAGTTAAATCGCCCATTTTTCAATCAAATCGTTTGATTGCTTGTTTGAGTTGGGGATTCATCGCCGTGCATATGAAGAACGCTTCACATGTCTCCTCGCAGTGACTTAGTCCACAACACATTGTAGTCTACATTGCACTGTAGAGAACATACTATTTATTTTATAAAAAATATTTTTTATATATAATGGCTTGCATTAAAGTTTAAAATGCAAAAGTCAAGTAACATGCTTCAATTGCCTTCTAAACAGAAATATTCATTTCGGACACGCCCCTGTCATATCAAAGAACCGATCGTTGGTTTTATATTTCTGGCCTTTCTGATAATAAAACTTATCAAATGCACTTGTGATGTTAGGCTGTATAATGTTGGTCAAAATCGCCTGTTCCTTCTCTCATCTGATTATTTCGATTATCGATTAATGATACTTATCGAAGACATTCCGATATAAGACCAAAAGACTGGCAGGCATATAAAGTATTGTTGCGTGAAATTTCATAAAAATCGAGCCAGCTGTTTTCGAGTCAATAGGGTACTCTCTCTGTTTCGTACACACACACACATACAAACACACAGGCAATCACAGACAAAGCTTTTTTTTATATAATAGTAGAGATTGCCAATATTTTTGAATACTGACTTTTCAGAGGTTAGTATTTTTTGTGAGCACGAAGATGTTTCTTTGTTATTTTTATGTCATTATTGTAGACACTTTGCTTTTTCCTGAAGGTTCAAACAGTATTAGAGTTTAAAAAGAAAGTCTGTTTTTGTTAGTGTTTTAGTTGAAGAGAAAAATCGCTGTGTTTGAGCTCCACGTTGAGTTCGCAATTAGTCGCCAAATATTATAGACGTGCTCGTTCTTCGTTTGCTTGTGTTATAGCAAAGTCAACTGAGACGGGATATCCTTGGTGAGCAATCCACGTCCGCCTTGTTAGCCAATGTTATAGAGAATTTTCGTGAGTATTTTCTTTTGAATCCTCGTTCGCCAGTGTTATAACTCTGGTTAAAGGATTACAAGTAAAACAGAACACGGGAATAGAAAAAATGTATCAACAAGAACATACAAAAGTGTGAGATGTTTGTCGAGCAAACGAAAAAGCTCAGTTAGTTCTCCGGATCCAAACCCAGCATTACAAACTAGTTTTCCAGTATTTATTGTATATGGATCAGAGTTCATTCGTAAGTAATTCCGTCACAACAATTATATATCTTTTTTTTTTACATAGGCGTCACCACTTATCAAGGCCGATAGGCTACTCAAGGATAAGGGTTAAAGAGTGTAGAGTAGTCAAAAGGACAATAAAGTAATCGATAGTAATGGAAGTTCGGTAAATTTGTTAACTTAAGTGGAACGGCTCATCAGAAACTTGTTCACGTTGGACTTGAAGACAACCATATTATAGACAGTTGGAAAGCAGGAAAACTGAAGACAATTCCACATGCGTGCAGTTCTAAGAAAGAAGCTTTGATCATGGAATCTATGTTTAAGTTTAGGCACAGATAAAGAGTGTGGAAAATTATGTATAATGTTTTCAGCTAGTCGAGTGTTTCTTGTGAAAGTTTGGCGAGGGGGGGACCATAGATTGAGGCGCAGTCGAACACGTTCCGTAAAAATAACGATGAAGCAGAGACAAACTCGCAACATCTCTTCTGTAAGATAGAGGTTGCAGCGAAGAGAAAATGACATCTCCCACCAGGCCACGAAGTCTATTTTGACCCTATCAAGGCAGGACAAGTCTTTTCTAGCAGCTCCTGCCCATATGTGGCAACAGTATTCCATCCTTGGACGTATCTGGCTCTTATATAGATAGAGAATTGCATCAGCAGGGAGATATCTACTGGATCTATGGAAGGATCCGACCATTTTTCCAGCGGCCTTGGCAACAGATTTGATGTACGTATTCCATTTAAGATCAGGAGTAAAGGTCAAGCTCAGAAGCCTGTCAAAACTTCAGGTCTCCCCAAGACGAGAGCCATTCATTTTAATTGATGCCAGATGAGGATCAGAACGTTGATGATGTAAAGGTAGAAGATTGGTTTCAGATGCATTAAAAGTAACCAGCCACTCTTTTCCCCATTGTACAACGTGATCAAGATCAGAGGAGAGAGAATCGGAGAGAACTTGGTCGTTTACTGTCTTAGATGTGCTACCCTAGATAGTAGTGTCGTCAGCAAAAATGTCTACGAATGAGGTAAGGATGTGATTTGGAAGATCATTAATGTAGATCAGGAAAAGAGTTGGGCCGAGGATGGACCCCTGAGGGACTCCAGCATTTATACTGTGAGCTTCTGATTTTTGCCCATCAACTACTACTCTTATGAACCTATCAGAGAGAAATGATTTAATAATTGAGAAGACATTTCCAGCTATACCATAGCTTGAGATCTTGTGAAGTAAACATTTATGCCATACCCTATCAAAGGCCTTTGATATGTCAAGAGCAATTGCCCTAGAATGGTTGCCTCTGTCGAGAGATTTGCTAATCCTATGAGATATTACTGTAAGCACATCTGCTGTAGATCTAGCAGAACGGAAACCATATTGCATGTCACTAAGAAGGTTATTTTTCTTGAGATGGTTGATTACTTCTGTATTTAACACAGATTCCAGCAACTTACTCATGACGCACAGGAGACTTATTGGCCTGTACTGAGAGGGGGATGAGCGATCACCTGAATTCTTAAATACAGGGCATACTGATGAGATTTTCCAGGGTGATGGGAAGCAATTCTCCTTAAGACAACGTTTAAACAGTTTTGTAAGTATGGGTGCTAGTTCTGGTTGAAGATTTTTGAGTACTATAATTGGAATACCGTCAGGGCCGGTTGCTTTACTGGAATCAAGGTTTTTGATTAGCTTGGCAACATCACATACAGATATTTGTATATCACATAGTGTGTTTTCTGATGCAGGAGGAAATATTGGGGGTTGGCGGCCTTGGTCGCAAAGGGTAGAATTGGCTGCAAAGTTCTTGGCAAAGAGTTTGGCTTTGTCTGATGCTGACGAAATTAACTCAGGTCCATTGATGATTGTTGGGATAGAGCACACGCTTCTGTTCAGGATTCTGTTTACAATTTGCCAAAATTGGGGGAACCAAGCCGCTGCTCAGCTACTTTGGACTTGACAGATTGAGCATACAACTCTCTTGCGTTCTTTATTACTTTCTTACAATGGTTGCTGGCAGTCCTGAAAGCGGCTTTAGTTTCGATACATCTATTACGTTGAAAGCAGTGGAAAAAGTGATTTCTGTGCGCAATAGCAGCAGCACATTCTGGAGAAAACCATGGCTGGCTGTTAGGTTTTTGCTGGAACTTTTTCGAGGGTATGAAATTGTCTATACCTACAATTAACCATTCTGTCAGGTCTGATACTATAGACGGCACATCCTTTTTAAACATAGAACACAGAGGAAGATCCGATATAAATGTACGGAAACTATCCCAGTCAGCCATAGTGTATCGATATACTGTACGATGGAGAGGTACGTCTGGGGACTTATTACATTTCATTTTTATCTTAATTGATACAACTGAGTGGTCGGAAGATCCAAGAGAAGACAGAACGGAAACTGAACATAGTTCAGGGCAAGTTGTGAGAAAAAGGTCTAGGAGACTTGCATACTGGCCGTCATTGTCGGGCACACGGGTGGGTTCGTGAAAAATCTCTATTATTATATAAAAAAAAATTAGGTGTGTGTGTAAGAGAGAGCGAGAGAGAGAGGGAGAGAGAGAGCAAGAGAGAGAAAGAGAGAGAGAGAGAGAGAGAAGGAGAGAGAATGAAAAGAGTGAGATTATAACTGCTAGAGCGGAAGAGTAGCGTCAGTGAAGATATAATAAAAGTAACCAGCTCTTAGAGGCTACTCACTTTCTTCTCTGTTCGTCCCGCTTACTCTTTTCCCTTCTATTCTTTGCACTTCTTCCTTTGCCCGTGTTGAATGGAAAGGGGACGCATTCAAATCAACAACTTTATGCTACGTCCGAATACATTTCATTGAACAATGATGTATATTCTTAAGGGACCTGCATTCAAATCTGCAAAATACTATCAATCAACTGAAGTGTGGCGGAACGAAAGACGAACAAAGTTTGATAGGAATTTATTTGCATATACGTGAAGTCAGCCACAGATGGGAATGAACGAAAAACAAAACGTGTTTATGAAGTAAAGAAATTGTTTGTTTTTAAGAATATTTATCGAATAATACAAGCAGAAAGAAAACATCACAGAATGAAACATCTCTATTGACGAAAATATTGTTTAATTAACGACATCTTCGGTGCGTGACAAAAAAAAGCTTATCTGTTCATGAATAGGGCTCGGCCATGTTGATAAAGAATCCCGTTTAATATATCGAAGCTAATTGGCGAGATATTAAAACATATGGACCCGGTTTTACACCTAGGCGTGGCAGAAAGAAAAGTAGCAATCTGTTTATATCGCTCGTTGTGTCGTTGATGGAATCATTTCAATTACCAAGTTTTCGCGGTTAAATTATACCACGGTTGCTACCACGTCACGACGTGCTGCGTATAAAACGAGGTATATTATCATAAACCAACAACTGTTTCGTCGTCTATGACTCATCAATGTTGCTAGATACATGATAGATATACGTGGGATATTATTCAAAACCGATGTCAAACTGAAGAATATTTTGTGTGGGAATGAAACAAATAACTTCATGGATCACACACTTAATATATTTATATATTTTGTACTACAAAGTTCTACTCAGCTAGTGTTGAAGTAACTAGTCAAATTGTATATACGTAATATCTTATTTTGTAAGTGCATAAATATATATTCATGGAAAAATGGCACACACATTATATATATATATATATATATATATATATATATATATATATATATATATATATGCATAAAATAAAATAAAAATACCAGCGATGGTTGACGTTATGTTGTTTTGAAAAAAGAAAAACCGAATGAATTTATGAAATGATCAACGTTTCGTCCCTATTGCAGAGGACATCTTCAGGATATTAAAAGGAAAAATGCAAAAAAAAAAAAAAAGAAAGAAAACGATCATAGACCATACGAAAATGAAAAGGAAACAATATTAGAATCCTACCCAAATCTGGAAGGAAACTATGTGTGTGTATGGGAAGGTTGGGTTGTTCAATGTCTGTATTTACGCTTTTAAAAATACGTTAAATAAATATGTACACTTTTTCCCCCTCTAAGCTTATTCATTTTGTTTAAATTATTTAAGGATTAAGGAAAAACGGTAAACCAGGATCTGTTTTTATATTTTGTTATTTGATTATTATTTTCACTATACTAGGGTCTAAATGGTAGAAGCCCTTTCTTTGCGTAATAGTATTAGTGTTTAATATTAGTGCTGACTCTAAAAGTCTTCTTTTAGCTCTATCTATCACGTATTTTATAATTTTCGTATGATCTAAATTAAATGAATGATCGTGTTCTGCACAATGGCAAAGAGTGCATTTAGGGCGTTACCATTCCTTATATCTCTTCTGTGTTCGTAAAGTCTTAGTTTCAATTTACGCTGTGTCTCACCTATGTATGCTTGTTGACAATTGTTACATGGGATGGAATATATACCGGCGTCGGATGTGAGGGTTTTGGGAGAGTGCTTGGTAGTTTTTAATGTATGTTTTATTGTTGTGGAAGTTGTTTGTATCAAGTGAAAACCAAGTCTATTAAAAGTGTCGTAGATTTTTGTATTTTTAGTGTGAGTGAGAATGAAAAGATGTCTGTTTAATAGTGAGGTATTTGTTTTATTTTTCTGTATGTTTATATTATAGTGTATTTTCGTAGCTTTTTTCTTTGCGTAAGAAATGAAATAGGATGGGTACTGTAATTTTTTTAAACATTCGTAATGTATTGAATTTCATCATTAAGATATTGGGGGATGCATATTCTAAAGGCACGCAAGAAAAAAAACAATGATCATGCCGGTCTTTATTTTATAATTGTGGTGCGAGTAGTAGTGAATATAATCGTTTTTGTGTGCGGTTTATCTATGTACTTTGAAACTCAGATCTCTAGGAATTCTAAAAATAAGCAAGCTAGTACACCACTAAGGGGGTTACCCATAGTAAGTCCAAATTTTTGTCTGTAGTAGGAATTATTAAACTGGAAATATGTTCTATCGGTGATGAGTTTTATCATTTGTATTAATGTATCCGAGGAAAAAGGTAGATCGGCTTTAATTTTGTTTAGGTGCTTGTGGGGTAGATTAAGGCATTTTTTGATTGGAATATTGGTGTAAAGGGAAATTATGTCTAAACTATGCATGGTTTTATTTTGTATGTCCATATTTTTTATTTTATTTAGAAGGCCGCCAGAGTTTTTAATATGTGAAGTACTGATAGTGCCCACTAGTGGAGTTAATTTTAATATCCTGAAGATGTCCTCTGCAATAAGGATGAAACGTTCATCATTTCATAAATTCATTTCTTTTTTCAAAACAACATATATATATATAACATTTGTCTAAATATATATTGTGTGTGTGTGTATGTGTGTGTGTGTATACAAATATTGCGTAGAAAGATTAACAATTGTAAATTATGAATCAGTTTCAAAAGGATGAACAAACAAAATCAAATTAAGTGTACGATCGTTTCAGGAACGATATTCATTTTATTAAAATTGACAATAAAGTAGCATTTTTGTCCATCTTACTTATTACGAAAATGCTAGTTTTATTTTGGTGTCTTAAACTTCCCACTCCCTTTTTGTGCTGATGAAGAGACTATATTCAAAAGCACAATCTTTGTCAATTATTGTCAATGTTTATTGTCAATTTTAATAAAAATAATATCGTTTCTGAAACGATCGTACACTTAATTTTATTTTGTTTGTTCATCCTTTTGAAACTGATTTATAATTATTAATCTTTGTACGCAATATGAAAATCGCTCTAGGATAAATACACCTATTAAGCTTATTATATATCTACAGTACTATGAGCATTGTTCCTTTAAAGTATTAATATATTAAAATAAACTTCCGTGCTTTTAAATAACACCTGTCTCAATGAGAATATGCTGACTAAATACACACACACACACACACACACATATATATATATATATTACGTTTGTTTATATATATATAACATCTATCTAAATATATATTTAGACAGATGTTATATATATAGACGAACTTTATATATATATATAAAGTTTGTCTATATATATAACATCTGTCTAAATATATATATTGTCTAAATATATCTAAATATATATATTGTCTATATATATATAACATCTGTCTATATATATATATATATAAAGTTTGTCTATATATATAACATCTGTCTAAATATATATATTGTCTATATATATAACTAAATATATATATTGTCTATATATATAACATCTGTCTCTCTATATATACATATATATATGCATATATATACACACATATATATATACATATCTATATATATATATAGACAGATGTTTATATATAGACAATATATATATTTAGATGTTTTATATATATATATATATATATATATATATATATATATATATATATATATATATATATATATATATATATATATATATATATATATATATATATATATATATATATATATATATATATATATATATATATATATATATATATATATATATATATATATATATATATATATATATATATATATATATAATTTTCCGAGTGACATATGGCCGAGTGGTCCTAAACGTTGTATCAAAGTTTACAGTTACCCAAAGGTGCTGAGTTCAATCCTGAACGAAGGCAGTGAAAAGTAACATTCAAAACAGAGAATCAACAAATATGTCCCAGAGCCTAGCTGGAGTCCGAACACGGTACCCCCGTAATAAAAATAAAGGGTTGGGTTCGAGACTCCTAACAAACGGTTACCCAGTTCGATACAAATGATGATCCTTGGGTTTTGTTTTACTTGTCGAACAATTTTCCGTTCATCTCTTGGGGAAAGAATCCTTTTTCTCCCTCTACCCTCTAAACTCATAACGTGGCCTTGCGATTTGAACTTGTTTATTATGGCTCTAACAGTGGATTTGGGAAGGTTTAGCTTCTTTGAAATCTTATCATAGCCCTCCCCATTGGTATGGCATGCTACAACAAGCTTCCTGACGTCTTCGCTGTGTTCCTTAGTTTTAACCATGGCGATTGAAAATTATAATTTAGTCACTTATAATAGTTTAAATAAATCGCTATCTAAAAATTATCTGAAAAAATTATTCACTGAATTAGCGTTAAACAAGCATAATATGGCTATAAAAAAGTTCAGAAAGCACGTAAACCGGAAATTGATTGATATTATACTGATACTAAAAGAAAAACAAAGCCGTGCCAATAATTTTGAACAAGGGTTTTTTGCAATTATGTTTGTTGTTCCTTTGTTATTTATTTTTTCTAAAATCCGATTGCTGCATCGGAAAGGCCAGTTAAAAATACATAATATACTTTGTTATTTTCTTTAATTTAATCCCTTTTTTAGAATTTATTAGACAAAATTTAACTTTTATTTTACCGTGCCAATAAATATGATCATCACTGTATAGATATATATTGAGGGTCGTTGCAAAAGTAAGGCCGACTATATTTTAACTATTTTTTTTTAAATAAAAATGCTGAAGACCTACGAAATGAATGAAATCAAGAGACCCCCTTCCTGGTTTTAACACTTGATCCTTATATGAGATGCATAGATATTTGAATAGTCCATCAACGTTATCTTTTACCTTTCACATACTGAGTTAGTAAAAAAAATAAGATTATTCTTTTCCTCTGCCCAATTGATCATCTCATTTACAATATAACTCCCACCTGTCTGTTTAAATGTATGTATGTATGTTTGTATGTATGTATGTATGTATGTATGTATGTATAAAACTTTCGACAGGAGCGATAGATTTTCACGAGATCGGTTTCGTCTTAAAGTGCGACACTTCGAACGACAAATATCGAAAAATTGGCTAAAAATATTAATTCTTTCAGCCTCAACTAGACCCTTTCCTACAGGGAGGGGTCGCGTTTTTAGGCGATATTTTCGAAAGTTATCCCGTCTTTTCGATTGACTAGCCTTAATTTAAACCGTCGTCACCTTCGGTTTGGCGATGGGCGCAACAGCAAAGGCTCAACTTCTTTTAATTTTTCACGTTTTTCCCTCTTTTGCGTTACGGGTTCGAGCTTGCCTAACTACTACCACTTTTTTTTTTTTTTTTTTTTTGCTCAACACAAACCCACAAACACCCAGGCAACGACGGCCACCCAAGCTAGTATAATATAAATCTCACCTGTCTATTTAAATGTATGTATGTATATATGTATGCATGTATGCATGTATGTATGGATGTATGTATTTTCGCCTAAAACTTTCGACAGAGCGACGGATTTTCACGAGATCGGTATCATATAGAAGGTCCATATCTCAGACGACAAATGTCGAAAAATTGGCCAAAAACATTAATTCCTTCATCCTCAAGTGGGCAGTTTTCTACAAGGAGGTATAGATTTTTTGCGAGCCACTTTTGCAAGTTGTCATATTGGTTGGATTGCATTTGCCTAATTTTAACATTCCGAACTTCCGGTCGCGTCGTAGATTAGGGGTAAGACGTCAGATTTTCTTTCACTTTCTTTTCCGCCTTCGCGTCACAAGTTCGAGCCTGCCCGCCTACTACCACTTTTTTATCATATAAATTTCACTTTTCTTTTTAAATTCATGTATGTATGTATGTATGTATGCCTAAAACTTTCGACAAAGGTGACAGATTTTCACGAGATCGATATGGTTTTTAAGCACGACGTCTCGGACGACAAATATCGAAAAGTTAACTAAAAACATTAATTCCTCAATCCTCAACTGGGCATTTTCCTACAAGGAGAGGTCGGTTTTTTGTCGATATTTTCGAAAATCATCTACTCTTTTCGATTGACTAGCCTTAGTTTAAATCTTCGGCACTTCCGATTTGGCGATGGAAGCAACGGCAAAGCCGTCACTTTTTTTT
Organism: Euprymna scolopes; assembly: GCF_053919585.1. NCBI lineage: Eukaryota > Metazoa > Mollusca > Cephalopoda > Sepiida > Sepiolidae > Euprymna > Euprymna scolopes. The sequence goes on along the minus strand of NC_136484.1, from coordinate 22,254,110 downwards.
TGTTACGTTCTTTTCCTCCTTCGAGTTAGAGGTTCGAGCCTGCCTGCCTACTACCATTTCTTTTTCTTTTTTCCTTTTTGCTCAACACACACCTTCAAACACCCGGGCAACGCCGGGCACACAGGTTACTATATAATATTCATTTCACCTGTATGTTTAAATGTATGTATGTATGTATGTATGTATGTATGTATGTATGCATGCATGTATGTATGTCTAAAACTTTCGACAGAGGCAACGGATTTTCACGAGATTGGTATCATTTTAAACTCGACACTTTGGACGACAAATATCGAAAAATTAGCTAAAAACGTTAATTCATTCACCCTCATCTGGGCGGTTTTCTACAATGAGGGGTCGCTTTCTTCGCCGATATTTTCGAAAATCATTACTAGGGCTATGACTACAGCATATTCTTTTCATTGTTTTTACTCTCGAGTATATATTCGACACAGTAAGACACAATTAATCAACCAAGAACCACATCACTCTACATAAAAACATATAAGATATCAATGGATATATACCTTAGAATCCAAACAAGGAAAAGAATATGCTGTTGTCATAGCCCTAGTCATAACCAGTCATTTTATAACGGTTATTTTGGTTAAAACAAATTCGATTTTGCTATTTTTAAAACTGAATTATTTCCAGTTTGTTTTCGTTGCAACAGACTGTAACGAGAAATCTTTCTAGACTGGGACATCATTAAAGAAGTTCGCTTAAACTAGTCATCAAAAAGTGCTCAATATCCTAAGAATAGCTTCTTATTTTCATATCCCTTCTGGCGCAATATCTTTTAGGGAGTTTTTCAGATACTTCTTTTTTGGGGCGATTACATTTTTGTGTTTTCATCCGTTCTTTTATTTTTGTAATTGTTGTGGGGATAACGACACAACAGTGTCCAAACCGAACTTCATGTCAACCCGGGCAACGCTGGGTATCCATGCTAGTTTCAAATATACTATAGGACAAGCGTTTATCTAGTCTTGTGGAGTATCCAGATTTGTGTTGCTACATGAGGTAACACCATTTGTAGAAGGTGTACCATTCTTTGAAAAAGCCAGTGTCGGCTATCCATACCGAGATTTTATTCAGACTACAAGTACTATGTGATTTTGAATATTTGGTCAGGGTTTACTTCTAGAGAGAAAGTATCCTCATGCCAGGTTGTCCTGACAGAGAGGCTTTAGAGACTCGAGTATAATGTCTAGTAGGTATTCGAGCGGAGTTCGTAGTGTGTTGCGGCGTGCTTTTGAAATAAGTACAGAATGCCCTTCCCAACTAGTATTTATGACTTAACCAGTGAATCTCAATATTGCATAAAGAAAGGCCCGGATGTACTTATATTCGTTATATAACATTACATTAAGGATCAACTTTACTTTATAATAGCGGGGGCTCCCGGCTTCGCCCGGGCGTAAAATACGCTTTAATATGCTATTTTATATACGTTTAAATATGATATTTTATATATGTTTAAAATACGCTTAAGTATGTTATTTTAATTTATCCAGAGTTCATGTGTATAGAGTCGTGATTTCAAAAGTAAACAAAAAAAAGTATTTAAGTGCCATCAACTAGAATTGAAACCGAAACTATCATTAAAAACTGGGGACGTTAAACCCCCCCCCAAAAAAAAAGCTAAGGTGAATGTGTAGAATGTTTAACGATTTTTTAAATTTATTTTAACCGGCTAAAGACCCCCCCCCAAAAAAAAAGAACGGTCCGTAAAAAATCCAATCATTTGATGCTCCTAGCTCCGCTCTGCGACTTCTAGTTTTGGAAGAGATAGAGTTTGAAAATATGAAGACAGACAGACAGACATAGTTTATATATTAGACGTAACATAGTAATTTCAAGTAACTTCCTAGTCATTTCTGCGAACCAACGTCGGATATCCCCGCTAGTAAGTTTTTTTTTGGGGGGGAGGGAGGGCGATGCATATTAAAATATAAAATAATTGTTGTTTAACTAAACGCATCATATATGACTGTTATTAAAAAAAATATACATGATTATAAGTTCTCTCCATTGTCATTAAATGAAAATGTATGATTTTTAAAAATTATAAACAGTTTTGAACAGTTGTTATTGGAAAAATGGGTGACGTTTAAAAAAAGAAAAGAAACGAACATTTATTTTTTTACAAAATTTAAACTTTCACAAAAAGCACCTTCAGAATTTTCTTAATTTTATTTAAATTCAATACATGTTCAGATAATTAATGTTTTGTTTTGTGTTTAGTGTATTACTTTAGTATATTTGCTTTGTTTTTAGCTGAAAGCTATGCAAAACTTTTACATTTTCTTGAATTGTCTCCCCTTATTAAGGAGTACTTAAAAAAAGAAAACAAAAATACTGTCCAAAATAACATAAATGCACAAGTGCCCTAATTTCTGTCATCCATCCACATGTATTTGTTTTGTTTATGACCAAAGTTACGCGAAGCTTTAACATTTTTTTGATGTATTAATTTGTCAGGTCCTACTTTGATAGGTATTCTTCAAAAGTGAAAAAAAAAAATGTCCAAAATAACAATAATGAACAAGTGTCCAATTTTAAAATAATTACACATGCCTCATTTGTCATTTAACTTAATCATCATTTTTTTTTTCAGGCAAGTCCTTCATATATGCTATACAAATTGTGATGAGTTTCTGAGTAGCGTCCTTTAGTGTTTGGTTCAGATTTCTTGGAGCTAATATCATGCTTTCTGGAGAGTTGTTTCGGTGGACGGTTTCTCTTAAACTGTCCATCTCCTCTTGATGTACATTTCTGTTACTAAATATTACTTTTGCTCGGTGTTGTAGGCAATGGACGATTCCTTTCTTTACATTATATGGATGGTTGGAATTGAAGTTTAGATACCGTCCAGTGAAAGTTTACTTTCGGTATACAGAAACATTCCCGAGTTCGACAAGATACACCTGAAGAAGGTCGGAAGTTACATCGACCGGAATGATGTTAAAATCGTACTCAAGATAAAAACAGTAGTCCGATGAATAATAATAGTGTAGTATCTGTTCTGATGCTACACTTAAGTTAATTTGTCCTTACTCGATGTAGGGGAAACCATACTAAGGCAGCTTTTACATGCGCCTACTTTCGGAATGCCCCTTTGTGTCACAATTTGCTTTCGTGGTTAAAGAAATAGACACCAATATTATATTTCATTACAGTCAGAATTTAATTGTTATCGCCTTCCATTTCTTGTAATAAATAATTTTACTGAAAAATTTTCATAAGTTTTGGTTTCCTTTTTGATTATAGCTGAAGGAAATCAAGTTATATATATGTACATATATATATATACATTTTTTCCTTTTTTTTATTTTTGAAATCACAACTTTATAATATATAATAATCGATCGATAGAAAATTGACTATACTAACTAGGGGTGTGACAAAAGCATACCCGACACAGTTAGACACAGTTAATCAACCGAGAATCACAGCAGTTTATAAAAAAAACATATAAGATATAACAGATATATACTCAACAGGCAAAACAATGAAAAGAATAGTCTGTTGTCACAGCAATAATAATACAGGGTGACCTCCCCCCCCCAAAAAAAAACAGAGTACATTCAATTGTTTTTCTGAGCATTTTACAGTCAACGGAGAAAAAAAAGGCCAAAGACACTAGTGTTTTGATGTGATGTTTTGAATATAATAAACTAGTTATGACCAAAGTTTCATTTCATTCGAACAAAACACTAAGAAACGGAGCCTATTTATAGTTGGGGCCCGTTCTTTTTGGGTCACCCTGTATATACGGAATCTGCATAAATTAAAATATAATATTTAAGACTACTTTACGACCGGGCTACGCCGGGCGTCTCTGCTAGCTTAGATAAATACTTTTGCAGTTTTAACAAAAGAGCTACAATAATATCAGGGCGCCTCCATTCCCGCTGAACATCCACAGAACGGTAACATCAATATATTACATGTGAATGAGTCCTCTGTGGAATTTCCACAGGTACTGCTAGTTATTATTATTATTATTATTATTATTATTATTATTATTATTATTATTATTATTATTATTATTATTAATTCTTACTTTTATTAATAATATTACTATTGTTATTATGACTATTGCTATAATTATTATTACTAATTTCATTGCTGTACTTTATTTTTCTGTCAGTATATTCTTTTGTATTTTTCTATGCTTTTAAACGTAACAAATCACGTTGATACACCGGTTCTCGCCAGATCACTGAAGTCAAGCAACGTCGAGCCTGGCCATTACCAGATGGGTAATAATTTGGGAAGGTTAGGCACTGTATGTACCGTGAGGTAAAATAGCGGGTTGGGAAACTGGCGCGATCTATCCTCTCTTAAGCTGTGGTAGGCAACCCATCTAGTGATGGCGTAACGATAAAAAAAAATACCCTTGGTAGCCCTAGCGAAGCATCAAGTATTCAGCTATGGACAAGATTTAAATTACAAACTCGTGTAATGAGTTCAATCTCGGCTCCGGCCGTATGTTACGTTATTAGATTATATATCTAATATACGAGGGGAGTGCAATAAGTAATGCCCCTGACCCACTTCCCATAGCAGTAGAGCAACGAAACTTGGCAGGAACCACTCAGAGTTATGCATTTTTCCCATCGTTTGATGCAGCTCTGGAGACCGTTTTTGTAGAACACCCCAGGTTGGTCCTTCGACCACTACGTGACTTCGGAAATCAAGGCTGCATCATCTGGGAAACGTTTTCCTTTCAAAAACAACTTCATGGCTGGGGAAAGTCAGAGGGTGCAAGTTCAGGAGAGTAGAGAGGATGGGAAAGGATTTCATAACCACACGCCCGTGCTTCTGATCTAGCGACATGCGAGTTGTGGACCGGAACATTGTCCTGCAGGAGGAGGGTACCTTTGCTGAACTTGCCCCCGCCTCTTAATTTTGATAACTTCCCTTAATTTTCTCAAAAGTGAAGCATAATAGGCTCCTGTAATTGTGGTACTCTTTGTCAGGAAATCTGTCATCACTACTCCGTTCTGGTCCCAGAAGACTGTGAGCATGACCTTGCCAGCGGAGGGCTGCACCCTTGCCTTCTTTAGAGGTGGTGAGTCCAAGTGCTTCTACTGCATTGACTGGGCTTTGGTCTCTGGATCATAGTGATGAACACAGGTTTCATCCTGTGTAATCAGTCTTTTGAAAAACTTTGACTCATCTTCAAGGCACATCTCCAAATTCATCCTCGAGCACTCGAAGCGTTGTCGCTTCTAGAATGTTGAGAGCAACCTGGGAATCCATCTGGCAGGCACCTTATGCATATGTAAATGGTCATGAATGACAGTTTCCACAGACCCTGTACTAATCTTGACATCTTGGGCTATTTGGCAAATAGTAATGCGCCAATCTTCCAAAATGGCAGCCTCAATTTGACGGACAGATGCCTCATCAATGGCAGAAGTGGGGGGGGGCGGCCAGGTCTGGGAGCTGTTTCCACAGACTTCCGGCCATGTTTGATTTCACGATGCCAGCGTTTTACAAGGTCATATGATGGGGCATTATCACCATACGTTTCTTTCATTTCATCAAAAGTCTCCTGTGATGTGCATCCTTTCAAATACAAAAACCAGATTACTGCTCGACATTCAACAGGCTCCATTTCACACCTGACTCAGTTCAAACACCTGTAAAACAGAAACCGCAATTAGTTCAGCTGTAATTTGCCACATAACCCATAGAGATATAAATCATTGCATATGCAAAATTTCAGCTAGATCAGACAACTGGAAGTGGGTCAGGGGCATTACTTATTGCCTGGCCCTCGTATACCCACTATATATAGTGGCAGTATAGCTTCTTGCCCTAGAAGTACATCCACTTAAACAACATGTGTCTACCAAAAAAGTGCTCAACGAGTTAACAGAGCATATATTAAATATTTAATATATATATATATATATATATATATATATATATATAATATATATATATATATATATATATATATATATATATATATATATATATATATATATATATATATATATTTCTTCCCCAGAGCCTTTGGAATTCCCTTCCGGGTTCCTGCTTCCCCAACTGTACTGACATGCAGAAGTTCAAGTGTAACGTGAACCAACATATTGCTGCCCAACTCCCCACATATCACCCCTGTAGCTATGTCCCTGATAGTAGCCCCCTACATCAAAGTGGCAATGTGCCTTGTTTGCGGTGAAAATTATATATATATATATATATATATATATATATATATATATATATATATATATATATTTACTATTATATAAAAAGAACTGTGTGTGTGTCTGCGTGTGTATGTCCGTGAGTTCGTTCCTTATACACTCCAAAATATCTGAGTCTATGCTTATGAAATTTCACACAAATGTACTTTATGTATCTGATAGTGTTCATGCAAATGTTTTGTATCGGAATGTCTTCGATAAATATCGATAAGCAAAATAATCGGATGAAAAAAGGAACAATCGATTTTGATCAAAGTTAACACCTAATACAGCATAACATCACAAGTGTTATTAATACACAAGCAAAATGGTCTGGCATATAAAATGCACAGTAGGTTTTTTTATATAACAGGGCACGTTTGAAATGAATGTTTCTGTTTAGAGCACAATTGAACCATGATACTTGACTTTTTCATTTTAAACTGAAATTCAAATCATTATTACCGCACAAGTGGCAAGGACAGGCATATAAAATCAACGGTAGTTTTTTTTATATGATGAAGCGCGTTCGAAATGAATGTTTGTGTTTAGCGCACAATTGAACAGTAATACTTGACTTTTTCATTTTAAACGTTAATTCAAACCATTATAAATAAAAAAAAAATAATTCATAAAATCAACAGTAGGTTCTCTACAGTGCAATGTAGACGACAATGTATTGTGGACTAAGTCACTGCGTCGAGGCGTGTGAAACTTCCTCCAGCAATTCTCCCTGCTAGTAAATAGATAGAAGTGACATTGTGCGTCTGTCTGTCTAAGGAACTGCCTCTACTCAACTTCCCTGTCAATTTTTATTCTACAGACTTGACACCTGATATATGGGGGATTTCTACATGACAAACAAATTCCAATTGTGGTTTTAGCCGGTAAAAATAGCTGCTAAGTAGTCAAAATTGAACAAAAAACTTGGCAAATGTAAGTCGTGACAAGCTACTATGAATTAGGGGCGATGCCCATATAGACATTCTAACTAGAGAGTTGTGCAACGAGATGTTTGTTCACATTACATTTAAATTTCTGTATATCTGTGCAATCGGGTAATCAGTGAGGAGGGAAGCCATTCCAAAGGTGAGCAATGCGATAAAAAAAAAAGCTATTAGAATAGAAATTGAGCAGTAAATGAAGTTATTCCATTTCACTATTTTTGTAGAACCCTATTACCTACTCCAGAAGTAGAATGCTCACATGCCCCAATATCATTGCAAGGGATGATAATGTTGAAAAGCGGAACCTGTAAGCAGCCATGCCGGACCGTGACATCTAAGAATGTGAATTTCATCATCTCGACTACGGTCGAAAGATGACCATAATGACGAGGACAAGAAAGCCTTCTGGTATCTCGAGAGAAAATCTTAAATGCTACACAGATTGAATTTTGATATCCATGTCTCGACTCTGAGACACGTTAGCTCCCTCTCCGGTGAAGGAGGGGACGACCTGTCAAACCGTTTGCGCCTGCTCAACGTCCAATTTCCAACTCCAATTATTCTCCTTAGCTAAATAGAACCATGTGACCCACACGTACTTCCGTCAGCTGATCAGATGCTTCCGGTAAACTTTTCTATGATATGATTTTATTATATTTTGACAGTTTTTATCAACATTCTTCATATTTATCGCTTGTTTTAAGAAAATTATTTTATCAGTCCCTGCGTGCATTCTCCGAGTATCTATTTTTAAAAAATCAGATGGTACGGTGTTTATACACCTGAAAAAGGCTGACAAGTACAGTCACCGGAACGTTTTAAATATGATAACTAATTTGGAGACAAAACACCTAAATAAGGTCAATCTGCACTTTTGCGGCGTTCACAAACGTACATTTTTACGAGCTAATTTCTACCCATAAAAAAGCTAAGCCTGCAAGCCGATTCAATCAAAACAGATCGGCTGATTTTGTAAATAACATTTTAAATGTTTAATACTCACACGTAACGTACATTAAAATCGCTATTTATGTGTTAATAGGATTTAAAGATATCGACTTCATAAGTGTGATAAAAATGAGTGAAATCTTCAAACTTAACAACACTGGCCAACAAAAAAATTGTCATGGTGCCTAAGATGTTTCAACTTTTATTTTATCTAATTTGTGGGCGCTGATTCCAGAAATCCTGTCATTTTTTGTATCAGGTCTAGTTTTTGGTATGGTATACCCTCTCTGTAGAAAGCCGAAGATAAATCCAATAAACAATATTTCTATGTAAGTCCAAGACAAATATTCATGAAATCACACGAAAATATTCACAGTTAAAGTTAGAAGTTGAAAAAAAAGATATTGACATCATCATCCACAAATTGACGTTTTACTGATTTTCTAGAATTGGGGGCACCGGCATCATCACGCTTGATAGACCAAATAGTGCCATCCCAACGACCTTGATAGCGAAGTTCTATGTCACTGATGGCTTGATGGAAGTGCATCCCCTGCTCACATCAGGAATCAGTTCACTGCGCAAAGGCCATTTTTTTTTATCCACTGCTCTATTCTTGCCCTGCTATTCCACAAACACAATAAGCAAGAAAATGTTGTGTAACCACCTTGAAACTCGAAGGGAACCCCAACCATTTTCAAAACGACACATATGATTCATTGGTGTTGTCTGCATCAAATCTTTTCCAGAAAAAATTTGATTTCATCATATTTTTCTTGGAGGATCGTTGAATAACCCGGAGGAACCGATCGATGTACGTTGCCATTGTAAAGCAGAACACAATTTCACTTTTGGAACCGTCTATAAAAAGGCGCCAATCTTAAAAATAATATTGTTCGACAACAAATTGCCGCAGTAGGCCGACAACGTCGTTGCAATATACTGTGTCGTTTGTCTAAGTGAAATATGGCAAGAATTCAATATGGCGTTTTCTAAAGAAGGTTTTGAGAGTTCCATGCTGAGGTAAATTTCTTTTTGAGTCTTAAAGCTAAACGTTCAAAATATTCTTTGGAAAAATCGTGATCTCTAGTCAGATCATTAAGTTCTCCTTAAGAAAAAAGCTGTGATAGTGCGGAAGGAGGAAAACTGACATCTGAAACAGTGGCTTCACTATTGTCAGCGAACAAAACAGAGCCTTGATCTTTTTCAGAACCAGGTAATTCCAATTCAAGCAAGCCTTTAAACACTGGAATAGGAATTTAATTGCAGTGTAGAATTGGCCTAATTGCAGACTCGATGCTTAAATAAGCCAACGAATTTCTGTTCTACCTTTTGATTACCTTCGTTTTGACTGTATAGAAATGGCATCAAAACAGTTTTTTTCGGTTCACGCAAGACCATTCCTTACAGTAAGAGAATAAAATTTACTTTAGCCCAGAAATCAACAAAAACCTGCCACAGTCGGTAGGCATATTTACTACACAGTGTCCATTTCTCACCAACTACATAACTCATTGGATAGCAAATTTACGTTAAGGTTTTTGATGTCATAATCAATTAACATACACCACAATAACAACCTACAATTGTAATAATAAAGCTAAAATGTATATAGAAACACGCCTAATGTGCTGTCATCGCACGCACCTACACTTCACAGTCAGATAAACTATTCTAGCATAAAAATCAAAACCGGAAGTGTAGTTGAAGCAGTAATCGTAAAAATAATCAGCGAGTTTATTAAGCAGTTTTGGTGGATTCGAAAGTTTCGTTTCTCATATAAAATATATAACCAGGCTCGAGGGCCAATCAAAATGCCTTTGCGGGCCGGATCCAGCCCACGGGTCATAGGTTACCGACCCTTGCTGTAGACAAATCGTAGCGTCAGCGGCGAACAGTAAACATTGAAAATACGCTAGTCTCATGGATATATTTGTATTCCAATTCCGTGGGGACGAGTGGAACATTTGCCATACAAAATTTCACTAATGGCGATGGATTCACAACCGCCTCTCTGTCACTATTATTCAATTGAACACCTTGTGTCGTATCTCTGATGAAACTTCATAATGTTCACAATATAGGCTTTTTAAACGTGATGATTGATAATATCTTTAATTTCTAAGAACCAGTTGGCGCTGTCTTTAACAATTATCTTAAACAGATCAATTGATGAAGGGAAGCTTCCAGTATCAGTTGACTGGAAGATGGCACATGTGTCTCTCATTAAAAAAAGGACGTAGTCATTTGCATTCAAATTGAGACCTGCCAGTTTGACTTCAAAATTCTAGAATCGATTAAACGGGACAAACTCATGGACAATATGGACAGGAATTATTTATTCCATAAAGTCCAGCATGGATTTCTGCAATGACAGATTCACAACTACTCAGCTGTTGGAATTCCCAGAAGAGTGGACAGCATCTTTGAAGAGCATGGGGGAGTTGATGTGTTTTACTGCGATTTTCAGAAAACCTTTCCTCTGTCCCTCACCAACGTCTAACCATGAAAGTTATGAGCTATGATATCGAAGGTGCTGCTCAAGATTGGATTAAATCCTTCCTACTTAATAGACAGCAACGAGTTGTACTGAATGAATCCAAGTCTTCTTGGGTGGATGTGACCAGTGGGATTACTGAGTCTTATAACCATTTTTGTTTGTGATTTTCATAAACTATATTACAAAAGCTGTTAACTGTGGCATTAAAATCTATGCAGATGACACTGAAATTTATAGCAAGATTGACTCAATCGCAGATTGCCTGCAATTCCAGCAAAATAATGACAGTCTATTTCAATAGTCACAACAATGGTGAGGATCTGTATGAGTACATGATATGTACAACGTCTTTAGCAACCACCAAGGTAGAAAAAGATCAAGGATTACACATTGATTTATGTCTGTGTTTCCAGATTCACAGCCTCTTAAAACAGCCTCTGCGGCTAACAAGTTGGTTGGCATATGTCATCGTTCGTTTACATACATGGACCGTGTTATGTTCTTGTCTCTCTATAAGGAACTGATCCACCCAAAGCTGGAATACGTCACATCAGTATGGTCACCGTGATATATATGTGACATTGGAACTATAGGAACGGCGCAGAGGAAGGCCACGAAGTTGGTCCCAGATTTGTGTGATCTGTCCTACGAAGAGCAACTGAAGCAACTGGATCTTTCAACTTTGGTATTCCGTCGAATGAGAGGGGATGTCATCTAAATCTTTAAATATCTGCATATTGAATACAAAGTAGACCATCAAGATGCTGTTTTTGAAACTAGATTATACGACCCGTGGGCATTCTTTGTGTTTGGATAAGCAGCGACAGCAGAAGAGGAATGTTGGTTCTATTCAAGAACACTTCTCATAACGTGTGGTGAATGTGTGGAACCAGTTATCGGAATAAATGATATCTGCAGTTACTCAATAGGAATCTTTATTTATAACTCATGAATCTGCACGGAATTTCAAACGGAACCCTTTATTTAGTCTTAAACAATTTGCAATTTTATTCTCCGTATTGCCTGTATTGAGGATTGAACCTTAAACCTCCAGAAGAGTGTCATTTAGAACTGTGTTTACCTAGTATTTATGCGTTACACGATGTTAATTAGGCGTTTTTACAAATAAAAACTGAAAGTTTCATGGTTGTTACTGCTTTGTGGTTGCGAAAAAACATCGACTTTATAACATGTTTTACAGTTTTTATTTAATCGATTTGAATGGTTTTTGTGACTTAGTAATTCTTTTTTTCACGGACAGAAATTATATTTTTAAAAGGCGTTTTAACACAAGTCTCTTAAAGTGCAGTTTTATCGTAAATAGTGTTAATAGTTCTCAGACGCGTGTTCATTAAATACGAAAGATATACGTTGCTTGATAGGAACGGATAATTAGGTGTCATATTCCGCACATATGTTTTGCTAATATCAGTGGCAGAACGTCAGAATTTACGACTACAACAAAGAACGAGTTAAATGTGCCGATATCAGCTTCGGGCTATACTGACTTTAGAGAGACTCTTGATTGCTATTTGTCTCCCTTTATTTGCGACCCAACATTGACATTGATATCTTAAATGACCCGAGGCAATTGAACACCTGGATTTAAAGGAAATTATCTCCCCTGTTTTCTTATCTTTTTTTGTGGCGCTAGATAGGGAATTTGTATACATTTTTTACTTTAAACTTGTCATTCCTACCTAGCATTGTTCGGCAGTCTTTCTACTTTGGATTGTTTTTCGTCCTTTTTTTTTAACTACTCTGCTATTTTAAATTATTGTCTTATATTGATAGGATTATTAAATTATATTATTAATTAAATCAAATTGCTATAAAACCAGAACCAATTATTTTTTTAAATCTCTATTTATAAAGTTACTAGCAAGGAAATCCAACATTGCCCAGGATTTAATGCGCATCATCGAATGTTGCACACATCCAATACGTTTATTGTCATAAAAATTGGTGAAATTTTCCACATTTCAATCAACTCGATTGATTGTCTACTCTAGTCTAGTACTAACAGCTTCACGTGCCTCCCAGCAATGACTTAGTTCATAGAACATTGTAGTTTACATTGCACTGTGGAGAATCTATCATTGATATTATCAAATTATTTCAATATCATGGCTTGGAATAATGTTTAAAATGCAAATATCAAGTATCATAACTCAATGGTGCTCTAAACAGAAACATTCATTTCGAGCGCGCCCTATCCTTTCAAATAACATACCGTTTATTTTATAAGCCGGGCCCTTCTGCTTGTGCGGTGATAAGCTTCTCAAATGCCCTTGTGATGTTAGTCTGTATAAAGTTGTTAACTTTAGTGAAAATTGAACTATTCCTTCTTTAATTGTCTTTTTATCATCGATTTTCGATATTTATCGAATGACGTCCGATACAAAACCTACCTAAGAATACACCCAGACACATTAAGTACATTTGTGTGAAATTAAAAAAAAAAACATCTGTCCAGCAATTTCTGAATCTATAGGAAACGAACTTACACACACATACACACACACAAAGTGTCTTTTATATATAAGTAAATATTGGATTTAAATAGCTTCCAAAACTTTCAATTTTTTTGATAAACAAGGATTTGATACCCCCCCCCCAAAAAAAAACCAAAACGACTTTGTATTCAACAGTTGCTCCCAAATTCCTTTCAAATTAAAAGAAATAGTCATGAAGTAATTTTAATAGTTTTTTCCCTAAACTGCAAGTCTTTGGAATTTTCTCCTTGTTACCTGCATCTATGACTACACCAAAAGGGAGAAATTTAAATGTAATGTGAACAGGCATCAAGATATTCATCACTAGGGCTAGGACAACAATATATTCTTTTCATTGTTTTGACTCTCGGGTGTGTATCCGTTGATATCTTATATGCGTTTATATAGAGTGATGTGGTTCTCGGTTGATTAACCGTGTCTTACTGTGTCGGATATATACTCGAGAGTCAAAACAACGAAAAGAATATTCTGTTGTCATAGCCCTACCCATCACCCTACATAGTCCCCATGTAGATATGGCCCTAAATAGCAAACCTCACATCTTAGTGGCAGTATAATTTTTTTTTTTGGGGGGGGGGGGAATAGAGTAAAAAAAAATCAATTAAAATGGCGAACACGAAAAAAAAAGAGGGTTTTGGATTGTGACGGATTTAATTTCTTGAATATATTTTTAATAGGAATTTTCAAAGTTCGTTTTAATATTTTATGCATTTTCATTCTTGTTGTATTGGTTGCCGGTATATGAACATGGTCTATATAATTGATGTCTCATATATATATATATATATATATATATATATATATATATATATATATATATATTAAGTAATGTGATTTATAATTTAAAAGTTTTAAAATTTTTAAAATTTAAAAATCAAAATTTAATTAAATTAAAAATCAGTTTCATAAGAAGGAACAACAACAAAGTCAATTAGAACTGTGTTTACCTAGTATTTATGCGTTACACGATGTTAATTAGGCGTTTTTACAAATAAAAACTGAAAGTTTCATGGTTGTTACTGCTTTGTGGTTGCGAAAAAACATCGACTTTATAACATGTTTTACAGTTTTTATTTAATCGATTTGAATGGTTTTTGTGACTTAGTAATTCTTTTTTTCACGGACAGAAATTATATTTTTAAAAGGCGTTTTAAAACAAGTCTCTTAAAGTGCAGTTTTATCGTAAATAGTGTTAATAGTTCTCAGACGCGTGTTCATTAAATACGAAAGATATACAATTCAGATAATTGACTTTGTTGTTGTTCCTTCTTATGAAACTGATTTTTAATTTAATTAAATTTTGATTTTTAAATTTTAAAAATTTTAAAACTTTTAAATTATAAATCACATTACTTAATATTGAATTAGCTCTAGGACATTTAACTATCGAGCTTATTATATATCTAAATTACAACGAGCATTTCCTGTATTTTAATTAAACTAGTAATTTCACTATTACATTAAAATACACTTAGCTCTTTAGACTATTATTCTAATCTCCTTTAAATTTATATATATATATATATATATATATATATATATATATATATATATATATATAGTGTGACGTCTAGTGGTTAAAATGTCCTTTTATTGTTGTATGTATATCTAGGTGTTTCACATACAATCATTAAAATTCAGTCTGTGTAGCGCACAGGCCAAGAACATACTTCTCTCCGTTATGACTTCATTTCTTCTCATTATTCAAGTTCATCTCCCCCCCCCCCCGAAAGAAACCAAACAACAATAGCTTATATATTTGATATAATTTTATTCTTGACTTCCAATCGGAACTGCAAGACGTTGTAATTTTCTACGTGGTACTAAAGTCGTGTTTCTCTCAGCTAGCAAAACACGGAGACGATATCTTTTATGTTAACTTGTCCGACTTTTCCCGTCTGACTCAAAACTCTAAACTAGACTGATTACGTATATTATAGAATCTATCTCCTTACTTCATTAACTCACATAACATTAAGATCAACTTGTGCTATCATTAAAATAATCTCAATTGTTCTAACATTTTTGTTTGTTTTAACATTCCTACGTTAATATTCCTACGTTAACATTCCTACGTTAATATTCTTACGTTAACATTCCTACGTTAACATTCCTACGTTAATATTTCTCATTCCTACGTTAACATTCATACGTTAATATTCCTACGTTAACATCCCTACGTTAACATTCCTACGTTAATATTTCTACGTTAACATTCCTACGTTAACATTCCTACGTTAATATTCCTACGTTAACATTCCTACGTTAATATTCCTACGTTAACATTCCTACGTTAACATTCCTACGTTAGCATTCCTACGTTAATATTCCTACGTTAAAATTCCTACGTTAATATTCCTACGTTAACATTCCTACGTTAATATTCATACGTTAATATTCGTACGTTAACATTCCTACGTTAATATTCCTACGTTAACATTCCTACGTTAATATTGCTGCGTTAACATTCCTACGTTAACATTCCTACGTTAACATTCCTACTGCAGTTCTACCATAACATTTTTTCCTAAAAATATCTTTTGTCTTGATACATATTTTATAGACACTAAAAACGATCAAAACGTTAATATTTCTACGTTAACATTCCTACGTTAACATTCCTACGTTAATATTCCTACGTTAACATTCCTACGTTAATATTCCTACGTTAACATTCCTACGTTAACATTCCTACGTTAGCATTCCTACGTTAATATTCCTACGTTAAAATTCCTACGTTAATATTCCTACGTTAACATTCCTACGTTAATATTCATACGTTAATATTCGTACGTTAACATTCCTACGTTAGCATTCCTACGTTAATATTCCTACGTTAAAATTCCTACGTTAATATTCCTACGTTAACATTCCTACGTTAATATTCATACGTTAATATTCGTACGTTAACATTCCTACGTTAATATTCCTACGTTAACATTACTACGTTAATATTGCTGCGTTAACATTCCTACGTTAACATTCCTACGTTAACATTCCTACTGCAGTTCTACCATAACATTTTTTCCTAAAAATATCTTTTGTCTTGATACATATTTTATAGACACTAAAAACGATCAAAATAATAAGTGTTCAGATTATACTTAACATTCCAATAAATAATTAATGAATAAAATAATAAAATGTAAGTAACGTCGAGGCGAAAAAGACATCGACACAGGAGAATATTTATATAATGTTATTAATACCGAGATTATATGATTTTTCTTCCATTTTAAAACTTAATTTTCTCATACCATACGTACATTATTGTAATAGAAAGCATAACTCTCGCAAACGACCTCGTGTTTTCTTAGACTGTAAAATGCCAGCAAAAAATGTAGAAAAGAAAAGACAAACATAATTTTGTAGGTCGCTCATTGGTGAACAACATATGCCAGTAATTTGCATATAAAAACAATTGATAACTGTTAAAAGGGACGAATTCTAAAGCATGGGGGTGAGTTGAGTTTTTTGTTGGATAGCTTAGAACGATAACGGACGGTGGAAAATAATATCGAATACACGAGGATTTATTGCAAGTTGAGGAAAGAAAGGAAAAAAGATGTTCGTGCGTTGTATGGACAAGAGGACGTTTTCACATTGACATTTTTTTGTGTGTGTTTTTTTTTTGTTTTCTTTCCATTTTATAATTATCACTTAAAACCCTGTTTTCTTTTTTTATTATTGTTTTTCTTTCTATGTCTATTTCTGAAATTTCTTTCATTTTGTTTTTTATGTAATTCTCCATTTTTTCTACTTTTTTTCTGCTTTTATGCCACTATTCCCTTTTGCACTTTTTAAAACTTTTCTCTTCCTTCATTGCAATTCATTGTCAAATAGTTTTCCTTTTTATTATCTATTTATCTCTCTTTGTTTGTTTAACTCAGAATGTAAAAAAATGTATAAAATGGACGTAAATCTGTAAGTATAGAAATCTACAGGGTGGTCAAAAAGTCAGGTAACATGTTAAAGGTAGAAAAAACAATATGATCCATTATAATTTCGTTTAATATTATTTGTTTAAATATTTGAGTGTAATATATAAACTTTAATTTTAAATATATATATATATATATATATATATATATATATATATATATATACGTGTATTGCTAATATCGTTTTTCTTTAAAATGTTACCTGACTTTTTGACCACCCTGTATATGGATGAAACGATTAGTCAGCTAAAGAAAATACATAAGTGAAAGAAGAGAAAAGGAAGCAAAAAGCATCGACAAAATGAACAACACAAAAGTCCAGCGAACCTAGAAAAAAGGCGGGAAAAGCAAACTGGGAATAGAGGCGGCTCCATGAACGAGTATTAAGCATGATGTATGAAGACGTGCGTAAACACATAAAGAGACACACGGACATAGAAATGAAATTTACTAGTAATAAACGCTTAAACTAACGTGAAACAAACTTTATAATAAATATAAAAAAGCATAGCATTTTATGTCTTTCATTTTCTAATACAGGTCCCAATTTAGGCTTGCCCGCACTAAGGATTGAATCTTCACCCCCCCCCTCTCGGGAAGAGTGTCACTTGTGCACTTTAGATTACCTGGATGTTCAAACTGCAGATGTTTGCATAGTTCTCATATAGGTACTATTCTGTCTGTTTTTATATTATTTTTCAGCTACTTTGCATTATTTACTTATGATGTAGTTTACCGTTTCATCTCTTTGTCTACAGAGTCTATCTTCTGTTTTTCTTTGGTTTTGCTTATTTTTTGGTTTCTATTAGGTTGTTGCATCAGTTCCCTCTGTTTTGTTTAAAGAAAATCAAAGAATTTTAACAACAAATGTAAGTTCGTGTGGAACCCAAGCTCCAAGTGTTTGTGTGAATCCCATCGACTGAAGGTGGCTGAAATTGTCGCAAAATCACACTTCATTTTTTTACCCACTGCTCTCCATGTCTGATGGCCATCTTCATTCAAAGAGTTGTTCTTCGTCTATCTTAAATAATCTTCCGGGACGAGGAGCGCCATTGAGGTCAAAATTACCGTGTTTGAATCTGGTAAACCAATCTCGAACAGTTCTTTCCGCTATAGTGTTTTCTCGATATGCGGCACAAATATCATTGGTCACTTCATTCGTTTTTTGACCTCGATTAAAGGCGAAAAGAAGAAGATGTCGAAAATGTATTTTTTATCTACTTGGCAATCAATTTGACGGTTTTGAAAAACGAGAAAGAATTATATCAGCAAAAAACGATGACCATTATCTTGCGGAACAAAATACGTGCTTTCTAATGATATATAACGCTTTGCCAAATATCAAAACATGTTTGAGAACAATTTTTTTATGAAACGGCGGAGACTTATGAAACAACCTCATACATAGTTCCGATCGCGTAGGTTTGCGTGCCTTTCAGTTGTATTGACCCTTATTAGTTGGCAGTAAACATGAAATGAAAGATACTTGCTATTGATAATTGTTTGTTTCTACATTTGGAAGAGTTATACACAGAAAAATGTAAACTAATTCACAATTGTATTCTGTGCATAGCCAGCAACGAGGATTGAACATTCAACCACCAGAAGAGTCTAATCTAGTACTGACTTTTACCAAGTACTTTATCCTTGCGGACAATTCCACGAAGGTCGTTCCGAAAGTAAAGCCTCATATTTTTATACTCAAAAACTAAAACTTTGAAGAGTTACAAAGACGGCAGTGCTACCATAGTAACGAGTGACTTTTGTGCTCAAGAATTTATCTTTCTATATATCCACCATCATTCTCAATGCACAGCTGTCAGTTTCTTTTGATGTATCCGTCGAAGCGTGCTTTGTTACTTACATGTTTTTGCCACTCTGAAATCGACGAACCCATCTAACTGTGCTGACATCAACGACATCGGCTTAGTAAACGTTGAACAGGCGTCGTTGAATGTTGATTGGGTGTTTTTTTTCTACATAAAGGAATTTAATGACGCATCTCTGTTACTGACGCATATCTATGACAGGTTTGCTCTCTGAGAGTCTCACGCCGTCAATATCTGCAACAGAGAGATTAAACTTTCATGTCATGAATGCATAAGTTCAATCATCATTACAATGCAATTTACATTCCCTTCTTATCTATTCGGCCGGAATAAAAATAGGAGGCATTACTTTTGAAATACCCTCGTAGTATGAATTTTGTGAGCTTTAAACCTCTTCTTATTTCGTATTAGAATTGGAACTAGAAATAGATTGTAACTTATTAAAAATTAGAAATAGATTGCAACTTGTTAAAAATTAGAAATAGATTGCAACTTGTTAAAAATTAGAAATAGATTGCAACTTGTTAAAAATTAGAAATAGATTGCAACTTGTTAAAAATTAGAAATAGATTGCAACTTGTTAAAAATTAGAAATAGATCGCAAATTGTTTAAAATCAAGTCCTTCGCTCTTAATAAAAGTGCATTTAAACATCAATGCTAATAATTTAAACGGGGAATTAAACAATATTGTGAAATAAAACTATTTTCATATTAAAAGATAAACAATAATCGAATAAAGAAAATACAAATGACGATGTATATATCTATAAAAGTTGAAATGTGTGTGAGGACACTTCTAAACCTATACACTCAAAGATTTTTATCTACAAACTTAAAATTTGGTGTCTACAGTAGTTAGACATGTAGAAAACTTTTTAATCGATTTTCATCCGAAAAAAAAGCTGCTAATGAGTCAAAATTGAAAAATGGATACTTTGTGGTCATTGAATTTTTATCTGTTTGTCAACTGTTTCACGAAGATTGAAAACGCTTTTCAAAGATCTTGGCCAGCTGGTCTAGGAGTTATCGTGTTTGACTCACTCTCATTGGGTTTTGGTTTCGATCCCAGCTCGAGTATTTTTCCTTTTTCATTATAAAAACATGTTAGAAAAAAAAACACGAAAAATAATACTCGCATGCGCATGTCTCAGTTTCTTTCCATTTTTTTTTTTCATTTTTTAAAGGAATTTAACGTTACGTTTAATAATGACAGCGCCAAGTACATTTTCTAGTTAATTAATACAATGTCCCTTTTCAAGAGTTATATGCAAATTTGGTAACCTTACAACTGCTATCATATATATATATATATATATATATATATATATATATATATATATATATATATTAGTGTTTTGAAAAACATAAGTATATCGTTAAATAATTTTAGATTTATAAAGAATCGGAATCGGTAATCGTATCGGAATCTGGAATTTAGTACGGAATCGGTAATTGTATCGGAATCGGGAAAATATTGGGATCGTCCCATCACTAATATATATATATATATATAAAAATGATGGTGCGTCAATCGTTTAAAGCAGATTCAAAGCATATTTTGACTTAATGGTTGGAAATGGAAGAAAAAAGTCAAAATTCGTTGTCAGTAATTCGTACCAATTCCTCTAATCTTAAATGTAATTCACAAACCAACTCTCGGCGTCTTAACTCTGTATTGGCTGTCTAAAACTCGGATGCCTGTTCTCTCCAATTCATCCTTCTAATAGCCAATATTCCTCTCTGATGCAAATTACTGCCACATGTATACAAAGAACCCATCTACAAAAGTTTTTTTCTTTTCTTCTTTTTCATTCTCTAATCCTATCACCTAACAGGTTAAAAAAAGGCGCGGTCGCTTGTGTGAGTACTGCTGAAACATAGCGCGGACGCGCGTATGCAAGTGCATACGAAATGACGTCACTTGCAGGGAAAAAAGACTTTAAAAAGGAGATTCAGTTAGAGACCGTAATAACGTTCGAGATCACGTTCGAGTCGCGGATGACGTTCGAGTGTATGTAACGAGCAGACGGGACGCCACAGCGGTATCAAGAGAATAAATGTTGGTGTACTAAAAAAAATGTTGTGGGGGAATCACCTTCCAAATGAACTGTTCTATCCATTATATAAACCATAGACCTTTTGATCCCAAGTGTGGATTAAACACCAGAGCGACCCTCGCCTGCTCGGTGACGTTTACTACTCTTTTCAGTTGTTACCTTTTTACGTTGTTGTTCCAGTAATACATTGTTTAAACTCTATTCTGTTGTTCTGTTTTCTTTGTGGCTTATTGCAAGCCATAATACTGGCGACATTGGATTCGGAAAACGTACTCACGTTTAAAAACAGTGTTCTAAAAACTAAACAGTGACGACATTGGATTCAAGTAGCATACTAAAATCGAAACTCGTAACGACATTGAAAAAATACTCGCGTTGAAATAGTATTCTAAAAATACTAACGACGTCGGACTCAAATGTTATCAAACCTAAGGCAGTGTCTAACATAACACTTGCAACTGAAAGGTTCATTGTAACTAAAAAAACGCAGATCATTACGGAAATATGAGTTGAAAAGAAAAAAGTTCCTCACGACTTTCAAAGATAGCACTGTACCTTGCAAAAAGAAAAAAATTCGTTGCGACTTAGTAAGGTAAATTTTTATAAAAGAAAAATATACACTTGATTATTTTTTCTTTCTTTACACAATGAACTTTTTATATATGTTCGTTTTATTGTCTGGAGGAAGAAATAAGAAAGAATAAAACGGTTTTGTAAAATTCAGCGAACGTTTTGAAATTGCTAATGCTGACAAAGCAAAATGGACGAATTGAAAGTAGCGTTGGAACATTTGACCTAGTTGCATATCGATGCCGCAAAGCGTCAAATGATTCGAGGAACAGCAAAAGGAATTGCAAAAACAGTTAGTCGAACGTCAATTACGAACAGAGGAGTTACTTACAGAAATTGTTAAGACTAATGCGAACGCGGAAAGTAATTCAGCATTTTCTCAGAATACAATATGGACCGAGATAGACAATTTTAAATATGAGGAAGATGAAAAATCATTCGCAGACTGATTTTCTTAATATTGACTGCAGCAACTGGTCTGATCAAAAGAAAACCAGACTTCTACTACGAAAATTGGAAACGGCTCAGCATGATAAATTCGTGGATTACATCTTGCCTCGGAAAACAGCAGATTTATCATTCAATGAGGCGGTAAATTTGTTAACAGATTTTTTCTCGCCGAAAACGTCTCTTTTCCATAAGCGTTGGAGATGTTTGAATGTGGTAAAAGACGATAATGACTATTTTGCCACCTACGCAGCTGTAGTGAAGAAACACTGTGATGCCTTTATGTTGTCTGAACTAACAGCAGACAATTTTAAATGTCTTGTGTTTGCGCAAGAGTTAACTTTGGAAAAAGATGCAGAAATCAGGCGCAGAGTCCTTACAAAATTAGAAAATGAACCGAACTTAACACTTAAAAAATTGACTGAGGATTGTCAAAAAGTACAAATTTTAAAAAATGATGCAAGAAATATCGAATCAGGCATCGCGAATATAAAAAAGTAACTAAGAAAAAACGTCGAAATGTCCCACAGACACTAACCACCGAAACTAAACGCACCGAGCGCTTGTTTCAGATATGGTGGAATACATTGAGTAAGGGATAATCCATTTTTAACAAAAAGATGTCATTTATGCAATAAGATCGGTCATAAAAGTTCGCACTGTAGGAAAACTCAGAATAGAAGCCGTGTACATAAAACCAGAACTAAGGACGTCGTAGATGAAAATCTACGCAAATATGTAACGGTTAACATTTTCGGCAAGGTTATTAAATTCCAATTAGACAGTGGATCGAATCTTTTCATAATAAATCTCAAAACGTGGAAAATATTACGAAAGCCGACTATGTTAAAAATTAACAGAACGGCGACAGTCGTTAATGGTACAAAAATTCATTTTGAAGATAAATTAATTACAAACGTCACTTTACGGGGGAAAACAAAAAAAAACTAAGATTGTATGTGCTAAAAGATAGTTAGAACCTGTTCGGTTCTTACAGCATGGAGGAGTTTCGTCTCTGGGATCTTCCTATATCCACAATCTGCAAGAAAATAGATACCCACCCAGCAAAAACGGAGAAACTTATAACTTGTTTTAAAAAAGAATTCACAAACGTAGTTACTCCTGGCCTCGGGAGATGTACAAAAATGGCCGCAGATTTTAAGTTCAAACCTGTCATACAACCGATGTTTAAAAAGAAACATATTTTCCCGTTTGCTTCCCTGGACAAAATAAATCAGGAACTAGATAGATTAGAAAGCATCGGTATACTGGTTAAAATTGAATATAGTGAGTGTGCTGCTCCGGCAGTTTATGTAAAGAAAAGGTCCGGGGAAATTCGCGTTTGCGCCGACTTCGCGACCAGACTTAACGGGTCCTTAGAAGATTTTCACTATCCATTACCTAGTCCAGAAGAAGTGTTCACGAAATAAAATGGCGGCATTTTTTTTCTAAGATCGACGTAAGCGACACTTACCTCCAGATTCCGGTAAACGACAAAAAAACCTCCTCTGTATTTACACTCATCGGGGTTTGTACAGATACGAAAGACTCGCGTTTGGTATCAAAGTGGCACTCGCAATATTCCAGCAAGTAATGGATACTATACTGTCCGGCTTGGACACCGCAATCGCATATCTTGATGACATTATCAATGCGAGCAAAAGCAGGGAGGAACATGAAAAACATATCAGACAAGTATTCAGTCGAATACAAGATTATGGATTTAAGATCAAAGCAGATAAATGCGAGTTCTTTTTACAAAATTAAATACCTGGGTCAAATAATCGATAAAGATGGCAGACGCCCAGACCCAGATAGGGCGACCGCTATTAAAGAAATGCTGGCACCAGTAAACATATCTCAATTGCAAAGTTTTTTAGGTTTGGCAAATTATTACCAGGGGTTCATCCCAAATATGCACAAATTGCGCGCACCACTTAATGAATTGCTAAAAAAGGATAAGGCTTGGGAGTGGACAGAAGATTACCAGACATAATCCCAAAAAATAAAAAGAATCCTGACTTAAAAACTATTCCTAGCGCATTTCAACCCGCAGTTGGACATAATTGTAGCTAGCGACACTAGTCAATATGGCGTCGGGGCGTGCATGCTACACCGAATGTCGTATGTCTCGAAACAGCCTATTGCTTTCACATCAAGGACTCTCTTGCCAGCGGAAATGAATTATTATCAGACTGAGAAAGAGGAACTAGGAATTATATTTGCAGTTTCAAAATTCAACTGGTTCTTGTACGGAAGACATTTTTTCTACAAACCGACCATAAGCCGTTGATATACATTTTTGGATAAAAAAAGGACTTCCAACATTCACTGCGAACCGACTATTAAGATGGGGAACTATTCTGCTGAACTATAATTTTACAATTCAATTTCTCCTCTCAAAACAACTACCCCATGCAGACGGTCTATCGAGACTGATTCCTGCCAAAATGGAACCTCTTGAAGATTCAGTAATCGCGGCACTACGTATTAATAGTGATGTAAAAACCATGATAAACAATATTATCCGCGAACTGCCGGTCACACTTTAGGAAATTAAGTCAGAATCCCTAACTGACAATTTTATTCAAACCACGAAGTAGAAATTAGCACTGGATGACACCAGTTCAGACATTTTTTTCTAGTTGCGACGAAATACAGTTATACGGTGAAAGGGTTGTCATCCCCCAAACCATTCAAAAAAGAATTCTCAGGGATTTTCACATTAGGCATCCAGGAATAAAAAAAATGAAAAGCCTAATGAGAAGTTTTGTTTATTGGCCAGCTATGGACCAAGATATTACTGACATGGTGAACAGATGCAAAGGTATGCTTTGGCTGCAAAAGCACCACCGATACCATATAAACCTTAACCTAAGGCTGACCAACCATGACCGAGGATCCACATCGATTATGCGGGATCTGTGGAGCATTTTTACTACCTGATAGTAGTTGACTCTTACTCTAAATGGCCAGAGGTACTAAGATGCAAAAAAAAAAAAAAAAAAAAAAAAGCGACCACAGCAACAACGACAATTTTTTGTATTGGAATTGTTTGCTCGGTTTGGGGTTGTAGACTGTCTGGTTAGCGACAACGCTACATAGTTCACCTCGACAGAGTTCAGAGAATTCTGCGAGACGTATCAAGTAAAATATATTACGACACCCCAGTACCACGCCAGAAGCAACGGTCAGACCGAACGCTTCGTCGATACGCTTAAAAGGGCATTAAAAAAGGCGTCCGGTACACCGACAGAAAAAGCCCTTCAGCAATTTCTGCAAGTTTACAGAATCACGAGAAATCCGAATAAACCAGATGCGGGATCCCCAGCAGAAATCATGTTTGGACGGAAAATAAAATCCGTATTTGATAAACTGCTACCGAAACACACAGTACACAACAGAACCTCTACAATGCCAACGAAACGGTTTAACAGCGGAGATAACGTGTATTTTAGACATTTTAGGAATAACGCTTCTTTTTGGGAACAGGGCACGATATTACGAAGAATCGGCCATGTTGCATAGATCATTCGGGGCAGAAAGTGAAAGCGCACAGACCCCTTGGTGGTCTGCCCCAAAATGAACAAATACTGATTTTCACAACCGCAAAATCAGCTCGGGATGGGGGTGTTGTAGGGGAATCACCCTCCAAATGGACTGTTCTATCCATTATATAAACCATAGACCTTTTGATCCCAGGTATAGATTAAACACCAGAGCGACCCTCGCCTGCTCGGTGACGTTTACTACTCTTTTCAGTTGTAACCTTTTTACGTTGTCGTTCCAGTAATACATTGTTTAAATTCTATTCCGTTGTTCTGTTTTCTTTGTGGCTTATTGCAAGCCATAACAAAAATAAACACGAGTTGAAGTTCTTTCATATTCTTTGTCTACTTTGCGACTGAGGCTACAGCGTGTTGGTATCTGGATAACGTTACAATACTTTCTATTAACAATAATTAATGCGAGAAATTGCTCAAACTTTCGTTTTAAGGCATATAGATATAAAACGAAAAGTGCAATTATTTAATTTATGAATGAAAATAGTGTTCATGCTTTATCGAAACAGAGACGTTAGCTCTTCGATTCGTTTTTTTCATTGCAAGTTTGACGAATTTTAAATATTTAAACTAACCGAAGTAGATAATATCTACTTGGCTATCTTTTAGAATTGCTCGGTTCTGAACAAAGTTTCTTTCTTAGAACTGCCCGCCCGTGGAACTCTGTTCCGCTTGTCTGTTTTCTAGCTGACTGCAACATGGTTTTCTTCAAGTCCAATGTAAACAAGTTCTTGTTGTACCGCCCCTTTAAATAATCAAATTTCCACCACTAACGAAATCTACGCTGTGGTTAAGTGACTACCGTGCACTCTATCTTCGAGTGAGCTCTGAGCCTTGATAAGAGGTGACCCCCTTGTAAAAAGAAAAAAGTTTTCAATACTAAACGACTTTTTTTTTTGTTTATTTACCCGGTAAACAAACATTTCTTCAGTCTTTAGTTAGACCGATCGCTCTCATAACGCCGATCGCTTTCGTCCTTGCGGCTAATATCATTATCCGTGAAAAAAGTGTTATTACGTTTATTTTAAATGTTTTTTGGTGGTTATTTATGAAGTGTCTGAGGGCGGAAATTCAATGCTTCACTCGATCCCCCTTATTGTTTGTGAATGGATTCTATATCGCACGATTAGATATTTTGACTTTACGTAATATTTTATTCCTTTCAGATTTTTTTTATTATCACTTAGGAATGCAGTCGCGGATCACATTCCGTCGGTTAATATATCTTCCACCGACTTTTAATGAATTTTTCTCTCTCCAACACCCCCTACCCTACCCTCTCTCTCTCTCTCTCTCTCTCTCTCTCTCTCTCTCTCTCTCTCTCTCTCTCTCTCTGGAATTATCTTTCTTTCCTTTTATACTCTTATCCATCCCAAACAAGTCACAGTCCTACTTAAATGTAAGGAACTACTATTTGGAGCCTTATCTATAGGTAGATTATGTAGGGAGTTGAGCAGCGAGGCGTCAGTTTACATTGCATTTAAACTTCTGCATGTCAGTAAAGTCAGGAAGGCAGTAAACCGGAAGGGAATTCCAAAGTCTGATAGATCGAGGGAGGATTAAAGTAGAATGTACATGTATTCTCTTTCTCTCATTCTCTCTCTCTCTCTCTATTTTCTCTCCCTCTCTCTCTCATACTAATTGCTTCTTAAATCAGACAATGTCGCAACTAACATGCTTGTGACGCGGCTTTCGAATCTTGATTTCGGATATTTTGTACCGGAGAACGAAAATTAGGGTAAAACGCGAGTCTACGCCTCCCAGTTTGCGGCTTTCATGGTTTGTGTAAATTGCGGCGTTCTCTGACAGTGAAAATAATTATATATATCATCTCACATTATATATATATATATATATATATATATATATATATATATATATATATATAGTGGCTTCCTTCAGTCTTGACAGACTATAGATACCTACCGAAAGATTGCCTGCGCATGGAATTTTTGTGGCAAGAGTCCCACAATCTCCAACCACACCTCTCCTGAGTCGACATTGTTAATACCAGTGGAAAGTGGAGGTTCGGGACGACTGGAAACAATGTGGAGATAAGTGGGAAGCACATAGAGCACCTAGAATTCCCAAATTGTCACTCATCTGGTACTAGTCAGGCTCAATAACTAATTGATAAAACATGTTAAAACACTTTAAGAAGAGTTAAAAACATTTAATTTTCAAAAACGAAACATAAATTAAGTTGATTGTCTTTAATCCGCGGATTTTCGAAAAAAAATACTTTCCTTCTCATCAGAGGATAGAAATTAGCAATATATATATATATATATATATATATATATATATACATATGCATATATACATATATATACACATGTATGTATACATATATATACATGCATACACACATATAAATATATATATACATATATATACATATATATATACATATATAGAGAATAAATGACAAAAAGTTATATTCCAAAATTCAGGATGTTGACCATTTATTTCTTTAATTCAGTTGACTTATACAATTCTTAACAGTATCTGTTTCGTACCGCAAAATCAATCACTTAATTCTTATATCAATCAGTGAATCCAGTATGCCCCTAACTCCTGAGAAGAAATAGCAACAATCAATCCGTCAAAAGGCACTGAAATGTGATTTGGCATGATTAAAATCCGAAAGCTGCAAATACCTTTTTCTTTTTCCATTATGCCATATTGAATCTTTATCAAAGTCATAAAACCCAACTATTCGTACCAAAAATTTTAATTAATTTATGAATCTTTCCTCAAAATGTTCAATCTAATAATTAGTAAATTTATTAATTCTGATTTGTGTATAAATGAAAATAACATCAAGAAATTATAAACTATTGTACATGTTTGTATATACGAAACTAAACTAAGCTACAAAAAAAAAGAACCGATCGATCATTGCAGTCGGTTCTCTAACAATTGATTAGAATTGAAAACCATAGACTTACAAAAATTCAATCATGAATGAACTGAAAAAAAGTTATAAACTTGCAAATGAAGAAGACATCCATAACATAAATGCATCTGCCCTGAACATTTGCTGCCAAATTAACACACAGAACAATATTGAAGTCTACAAACCAAAATGCCCGAGATTTACTTTGAAGGACCACAAACTTGACTTTGAAATTAACCTCACAATAAGACTTATCTCTCCTTGTATTTCAGATATTGGTTACATTAGTAAAAAGATTCTAGATAGAATATTGCCAATGATTCAATGTAATGTATCTCATAGTCTATGGTCTTCATCAGATGAAGTTTTGAATTGGTTTGATACATTGCCTAAATGTAATAACAGTAAGTTTATAATGTTTTACATTGGTTCATATTACCCATCTATTTCTCATAAATTGTTAGATTTGGTAATATAATTTGCGAAATCTGAAATTAACATTACTAAATTGGAAATTTACATAGTTAAAATATGCCAGAAGAACTTTAAATAAGTATAATAACAAATATTGGACTAGGAAAAACAGAGAATCTAACGTTGACGTTACAATGGGTGCCAGACTCCGCACAGGTAACTGATCTGGTTGGCCTCTATATTCTGGAAGAGTTGGGGAAAAAGGAACATGTACCGCACAATCACGTTGACAGACCGGTTCTCACCAGATCACCGAAGTTAAGCAACGTTGAGCCTGGCAAGTACCAGATGGGTGACCATTTGGGAAGGCTAAGCGGTGTATGTACCCTGCCGAGTCGTGGAAATTTCCGGGTTGGTATCATTGATTCATTGGGAGAGATGTACTCCTAGTCTTTCTTAAGATATGCATCTAGGAGAAGGTAACTCATGTAAAAACCTAAGGTATATCCATTCTGTGACAGTCATCTGCACCGACAAAGGGTAGCAGTAATACCAAAAAGTGTGGTTGATCCTATACAAAGCCTTCACGACTATAAACAAATCATCTGAGTGGATTTCTGTGCAACTTAGTTGTTATAGCGGAAGCTCATACGTAGAAATCGAGAGAAGAGAAAGAGGGTGAGAGAGAGAGAAAAGAAAGAGGGTGAGAGAGAAGAGAAAGAGGGTGAGAAAGAGAGAAGAGAAGAGAAAGAGGGTGAGAGAGAGAGAAGAGAAAGAGGATGAGAGAGAGAAGAGAAAGAGGGTGAGAGAGAGAGAGAGAGAAGAGAAAGAGGGTTAGCGGGAGAGAGAGAAGAGAAAGAGGGTGAGAGAGAAGAGAAAGAGGGTGAGAGAGAGAGAAGAGAAAGAGGGTGAGAGAGAGAAGAGAAAGAGGGTGAGAGAGAGAAGAGGGTGAGAGAGAGAAGAGAAAGAGGGTGAGAGAGAGAAGAGAAAGAGGTTGAGAGAGAGAAGGGAAAGAGGGTGAGAGAGAGAGAGAAGAGAAAGAGGGTGAGAGAGAGAAGAGAAAGAGGGTGAGAGAGAGAAGAGAAAGAGGGTGAGAGAGAGAAGAGGGTGAGAGAGAGAAGAGAAAGAGGTTGAGAGAGAAGAGAAAGAGGGTGAGAGAGAAGAGAAAGAGGGTGAGAGAGAGAAGAGAAAGAGGGTGAGAGAGAGAAGAGAAAGAGGGTGAGAGAGAGAGAAGAGGGTGGGAGAGAGAAGAGAAAGAGGGTGAGAGAGAAAGAAGAGAAAGAGGGTGAGAGAGAGAGAGAACGGGAAAGTTAATATGTATTAAGAAAATTTATGTATTTATATTATTTTTAATTTTGTATACATATTTTATATATATTTTAAAATATAGTTTTAATAACTAATAATTATAGAGATGATACGAGTAAATAAGGATGTAAATATATAAAATAATACTAATAATAAAGGTGGGTGATAAGTACTATAATAGATTCAACAAAAAAAACATATAAAAACAGTAGTTTGTAAATAGGCGCATTACTTTTTGGTGATAGCAACGGACGACAAAGGTAAGAAATACTTTTTAAAATGTCATGAATTACTTTGCCTAATTTATCTGGAAGAAATAAATAGATCTAGTATGAAAAATATGTTTATATTTTTTAAGAGACGTGTTGTTTGATTTCATATACAGTTTTGTTTTTAAATCCTTAAAATAGTGTTTCGTAGTAAACAACTGAAGACCCCTTTAAGAACATCGGTTGTATTTTTTCATGTAAGTAAAACGATTCAGCGATGCATAAAATTGATTGACTTACCAACAAAATAATTTTCCCTCAAAAGACATATTTATATAGTTTTTAATATTTAAAGAAACTTCCAATACTATATATATATATATATATATATATATATATATATATATATATATATGCAGTAAGTTATAAAAATAACGGATGAAACGCGGAATATTCTGTGTAGCTTAATTGCCATATATATTTTTATAACTTACTACCTAGCTCTACCTATGTATTGAGCACTGTTGAAGTGAATACTTAAATTTTACGCATAAAATTATACTTTCGTATATTAATTTATGTGATTAAATGAAGTAGTCACACACACACACACACACACACACACACACACACACACACACACACACATATATATATATATATATATATATATATATAAAGATCGAGAGAGAGAGAGAGAGAGAGGGAGAGAGAGAACTAAAAAAGAGACCAAGAGATTTGTTTATTTACAGATGAGTACCAAAAGTACTTATGTGTAGATAAACAAATCTATTTTTATGCATCTTTATTCTTATATAATTTTATATACTAACATAGCTCAGAATAGTTCTGAAGAGTAATATTTTTATTTTTTATTATTATTTATTTATTTTATTTATTTTTAATTTACATATCTATTTATATATCTATAAAAGAGAAAGTGCCTGTCTGTCTGTCTGTGTACATTTCCCTACACAATACCTCAGTCAATTTTTTGTCTACAGACTCGAAATTTTATATACAGGGTACTGAGATTTGGGAAAATCTTTGCAATCAGTTGTCGGCCAGAAATTTGTCTGTTAAAGGGTCAAAGTTCAACGATTTGCCCTTTGAGAACTCTATAAATTCCTCCACCAATTCTGGGTCAAAACACTTGAAATTTTAGATATAGGCTCCTTGGACATGGATCTAACTTAATAACTTGATTTGAGCCCAAAACAATAAATGTTCAGGGGTCATAACAGGGGGCAAAATTTTTAAAAAAATTGACCACTCTGGTCTCTACCAAATTACTCAGACAATTTCTAGTCTAAACATTTGAAATTTTACATAAAGGGTATTCAGATATAGAGCAAGCTTTTTAATCGGTTTGGATCGAAAATTTTAACTACACATATATAAATCTATGTATGTATGTTTGCATGTCTGCCTAAAACTTTCGACAGAGGCGACGGATTTTACCAAGATCAATATCGTTTTGAAGCTCGACCCTTCAGACGACAATTACCGAAAAATTGGCAAAAAACATTAATTTCTTAACCTTCAACTGGGATGGGTTGCTTTTTTCGCCGATATTTTCGAAATTCATCCCCTCTTTTCGATTATCAAGCCTTAATTGTACTCCACGTCACTTCCGCTTTGGCGGTGGTCGTAACAGCAAAGACGTCACGTTTTTTCCCGTTCTTTTCCTCCTTTGCGTAACGGGTTCGAGCCTGCCTTCCTACTACCATTTTTTTTTTTGCTCAACACACACCTCCAAACACCCGGGCAATGCCAGGCACCCATGCTAGTATATATATAAAAGTGAAACTCTGTAGAGTAAAGAAATGTTTATTTGTATTCCTTATATCGGACAAGAAATATCGTAATTTCTAATTTTGCATTAAATTTTCCATATATATATATATATATATATATATATATATATATATATATATATATATATATATACTCAACCCCTATATATGTGTGTGTCTGCGCGCGAGTGTATATATGTATGTACTATTATCTTTTTACACTCGATCAGAATGTTCGAACACTGATCATCAATGTGGAAAAGATGGATCGTTGGAAAACCGCTTCTGTGGTACCAATATTCAAGAATTCTGGCGAAAGAACTGACCCATCAAATTATCGCCCCATTAGCCTCTTCCCACTTTTCGCCAAAATATTTGAGACCATAATTAACCATGCTCTTGTCCGGCACCTTACAGATGCTAAACTTCTGACTGACAAACAATATGGATTTAGATAAGCCCGTTCCACAGCTGACATCCTCACTGTAATCTCTGAACGTATATACCAGTCACTGGACAAAGCGGTGGAGGGCAGAGCGGTAGCTCGAGATATATCTAAGGCTTTTGACAGGGTATGGCACAAGAGTCTTCTCAGGAAAATTAAATCATACAATATCACTGGTAGAATACTTAACATAATTAAATCCTTCTTAGATAAGAGAAAAATCCAGGTTGTCCTCGACGGTCGTACATCTAAACAGTGTGTTATAAATGCGGGAGTGCCTCAGGGGTCTATCCTTGGACCTCTATTGTTCCTAATATTTATTAATGACCTCCCCGACAAAACTGCCTCTGAGATGGATATATATGCTGATGACACTACACTCTATAACAGGCATGACAGGAAAACAAATGGACACATATCTAAAGAAATGGCAGAAACACTAGAGGATGACCTTCAATCTGTAGTGGAATGGGGACATAAATGGATGGTCACATTCAATGCTGTCAAGACTAAACTGGTTTCATTCAATAATTACAAGAAACTTTCTCTGCCACCAATAGCAATGGCCAACGACTCTTTATCTGAGAGTACATCTTTCAAACTCCTTGGCCTAACGTTCACAGGAAACATGAGTTGGAACAATTATATTGAAAACATTGCCAGGGCCGTTGCGAAAAAGGTAGGCTCTCTCTACCGTGCTAGAAAACTACTGACACCTGAAAGTATAGTGTACCTATTTAAGGCCACCATTCGCCCATGTATGGAGTATTGTTGTCACATTTGGGCTCGTGCATCTGCTACTAGTCTCTCGCTCCTAGACAAGGTTAAAAAAAGAGTCGCCAATCTGATAGGCCCTGAACTGGCATCTAAGCTTCAGCCTCTGTCCCAACGACGAAACGTTGCATCCCTTTGCCTGTTCTACAAGTATTTAAATGGTGAATGTTCTGACGAACTGCAGACACTTGTGCCCCCACGACGTAGACACCATCGACAAACCCGACAGGCAGCTAAATCCCATCCCACATAGTAGAGATCCCTAGATGTAAAAGATCTTTCTACTCCAGTAGTTTCTTCCCCAGAACCGCTAGGCTCTGGAATTCCATTTCAAGTTCCTGCTTCCCTAACTGTACTGACATGCAGAAGTTCAAGTGCAACGTGAACCGACATCTTGCTGCCCAAATCCCAACATAGTGCCCCAGTAATGCTTTGTTTGGGGTGAAAATGTAATAAAAAAGAAACAAACAGAAATTAACTCTGTTGTTTGATGAAACATACTCTTATCCACAGACACATGTTTAGTCATTTGAAGAATCATCAGTGTGGCTAGGCAGCGTTAACATTCGAAAAACAAACATTGAGGTTCGTAAAGTGAACCTTTAGCCACTACTTATAATGAAAATACAACCGTTGTCTCGGCTGAGAACATTTAGGAGAAATATATCGCTTTTATTTACGATTAGCCTGGGTTCCCGGCGTTGCTCGGGTGTTTGGAGGTGTGTGTTGAGCCAAAAAAAAAAAAAAGAAAATGGTAGTAGACAGGCAGGATCGAACCCGTACCGCGAAATACGCAAAGAACGAGAAAAAAACACGTGACGTCTTTGCCATTGCATCCATCGCTAAACCGGAAGTGACGAAGGTTTAAATTAAGGCTAGACAATCGAAAAGAGAGAATGACTTTCGAAAATATCGGTGAAAAAAGCGATCTCACCCTGTAGAAAAGTGCCCAGTTGAGGGTGAAGGAATTAACGTTTTTAGCCAATTTTTCGATATTTGTCAACCGAGAGTTGAGCTTCAAAACGATACCGATTTCGTAAAAACCGTCGCCTTTGTCGAGAGTTTAGGCAGACATACATACATACATACATACATACATACATACAGTTAAAAAGACAAGTCAGATTTATAGTATAGATGATAGTCTAAGAGTATTTAATTCCTTCTATAGAAGAATCTTACGCATTAGATATATGGAAACCCCTATTT